>NC_088889.1:45761860-45884360 GCF_037157495.1 Lathamus discolor
GAAGGCATCTAACACCTAGAAGATAATGATAATTACTATACTGAGCCAAATATCAGCTGCTTCCCAAATGGGAAAGTTTGTGAGGTTCTGGGTTTTCTCAGTTTTAAGGGAATTTCACGCAAATCCCAGGAAACAACTTTATGTACAGTCATCCAATCTAGGCTAACTATTCTATACTGTCCCACTAATCAACACAATCGCACAGAAAAAAAAAAACAAGCTACCATAAAGCTAAAGGACAGTTGCGTACATTGTCTTCCTCTCCTTTCCTTCCCTTTTCTTAAATCAGGAAGAGCTGCAATCTCCACCTTCAACTGGACAGATTTTCATGTGGGTTTTGGCTTTGTGAACAGTTTGTGAGAAAACACTAAACAGCAGTTGTATTACAGACTAAACTGCATGTAAAGAAAAAGTTCAATTTATATCTTATCAGAAGAAAAGCAGGAACAAGAGTTCCTGGTGAATAAGATGAACAAAGATAAGGTAAACCTCAAATGTTTTGTTGTAAGAATCTAAATATTAGCCAAGCATTATTGGTTTAATGGATGGTTTGGGATCCTTTTTTTGGTTTTTTTTTTGGTTTGTTGGTGACTGAGCATTTTTCTGACACCATACTCCCTAACCCTTGCATTGTAAGAGAAGGTTATGAACACCCGTCTGACTGAAGAGTGGTTTGGAATGCTCTATTTATATTGTATTTCAAAGACAGAGGAAAGGATTAAGAGTGGGCTGAGATTTAATACAACTCCAGCCTCTATTCATCAATGTTATTCACTATTAACATGACAAACCAAAGGTAATAAAGCCTTTACAATTGTCATTATTTAATTAATCTCTTTCTCGTGTAAAAATATCTGTTGCAAGAATTTTTCTGAAAAGTAGAATTTATGAACAAAAGGAAGTTCCAAGTGTTCCTTAGGCTACAATGCTGTCAAAAACAGAGACTGAAATATAGATGTTACATATGCATAAAATACAAAACTTTCCAATAAAAAAAATAAAAACAGAAAAAGCATCATCTAAACCTTATTTTAGAAATAACCATGCAAACCATCAAATTTTATAACAAAAATATTGTTAAAACAATGTGATTGATCCTCAATGATTAGTTGATGAATGGGGATACATGTCTCTGCACTTGAAAGCAGTAATTATTTTTGCTCTTATCCTGGGAAGTATCACTGTTTGGATCAGTTCTCTCAAGGAAAAAAGACAGGAAAGTGGGTATGCATATATGCCAAGTGCATTTTATTTTGTTTACACATAACCATCTGTCCTCTAACAGAGATGCACACATAGCATTAGACTATTTTTAACAGGAATTATAAGGTGACATAAATGGCCAGATTTTCAAGAGCCAGACTCGACTTCCAGATCAAACCCAAATACTTACATGATTCTCTCTGTAGAAGATAATACTGCACAAAAAAGTTACTACTACACTGCAGTTCTTCACAGTCTTGTTTGCTCAGTTATCTTGAAACAATGTGTAGCAATTACATAGTTTATTTTATACTACCCAAGAAGTCCAGTTTGGCATTAAGTATGCTTCTCTTCTTTATCTGCGCTGCTCCATTCAGTAAGCTATATTCTGTGTAAACAATACTTGGCTCTGCCTCTGCATTTCCATTCACTTACCTGCATGTGCTCGTTGCCCATACAACGATGCTGACAATCTGGTGCAATTACATTGTCTATCTAGCATAAAAACTGTATCCCTGGTTTTCAAAATAAGGGCAAATGAAAGGCAAGCAACACCTCTGCATTACTTTTTTATTGTAGAATAAAATACAAAATACTAAGAAAACTATATACATCAATTATCGTAGAAGATATAGGAATATAATGCAGCATCAACACTTTATTTTAATGGGTTTATGTTTCATATTTAATATTGAATTTAGAAAAACATGGTATTCATATGAATAAAGGGAAGAGTTGGTAAAAAAAGAAACTAGTGTTAGCAAAAATTTCCTTCTTTGATAAATGATTGCATACTTGCTGAGGAGAGGAAATAACTGAAAGTGAATGGACACAAGTGGAGGAGTCACAGTGATAGAAGATGCAGTAAACACCATTATCAGCAACTGCTGAAATAACTTGTAGCAAATGCAGGAGTTTTAGGGTTTATTACAAGCACTACTACTGTTATTATTATGATTGTCATTCAATTGAAGAATGTAAATAAAAGAACAAAATATACACTCTAAACCTGTGAAAATACTATAAACCAAGCTGCCTGTTTGTACAGAAGAAACAAAATGCTTCTTGAGCTTTTTTTTTGTTCAGCTTGTGCAAGATCATAAGTATGCAATCAGGTATTTCCAGTGTGATACATTATTTTATTAGACTAAACTCTTATTAAATTCTTAGAGTGCTTACTTGAGCATTTGGCCTGAACAAACCACACCTGCTAAGGCTTAGTATTTTCTTTGTGGGTGATAAAACCGTTTCCTTGTATTTCACTAAGGACAACTTCCCATGAAAACCTTACACAGGATCACTTTCCAGAGCTCAGTATAAAATTGTTTCTTTCTTTAAAAATCTACACAGATTTATGAATCTGGTTGCCTAAAATTCAATCTCTTTCTAATGTGTAATTTTTTAAATCGCTATATACAAAACTATGTTGTGGCATTCATTCTGTTCATGGTAGATTATATTTTTCATTCATAATACTAATCCACCAGATCAGCTTGTCTTCCATCTCTGGCCCTTATGAAAGAAAACGGTTTGTAGGATCTTCTCAAGTAAAGACCTGTTATTTTTAATTTTACTACTCTCTATGGAGTAAAATAGAAAGTTCATTGTCTTTTTTACCTATGGAAGTTTACTGCATCTGCTAAATCCTTAATTTTGTCTATAAATGAGTTATCATACAATAATTGTCTTCACATTTCCTATTTACTTCATCAGAACTGCATTCCTATCTTTAGCAGACTGGAGATACATTTTATAGTACTGATTTTTTTTTTATATAAATTTATAAATTTGGAAAATCACAGTTAATTTGAGCTAGAAAGTGAAAACTTATTAAATTCCTCTAGACAAATTTACAAAGGTCTCTCCAAAACTTATTTTACTGGGGGAAGTGGGGTGGAAGGATGAAGGCAAACAGTAGAGGAAACCTACCTAAGGATTCTTACAAAAATAAGATTAAAGTTACTTTCTAAATTATTTTCAATTTTATTAATATTATTCCAATTCATAACATAAGAGCAATTCCTAGCAATTGTGTGGTTTTACTTCAAGTTCCCTATCAGTAACCTGCATTGATTCTGCGCCATCCAACAGTGTGGGCAGAGATTGAGTTCTACCTGATTATTGTATCAAAAATATGTGTACAGAAATTGAAATGCTTCTAAATTAATAAGACCTTACGAGGGTTAAAAATTAAATGAAATTATTTCTCTGTTCTTGCTAGGAAAGCAAACACAAATACCTCACAGTCATGAACTAGATAGTAAATACTGTTAATTAGAAAAGTTATGAGATGCAAGTATGTAACTTCAAGGACTTGGAATTATGAAAGAATGTTCTTAACACTATCACTATAGATCATCTTTTCCTCTAATTCTTAAAGTTAGATGATTGTTTCATATTGCAAAAAAAAAAAAAAAAAAAAAGATATTTTGTTACTTAGTAGTTCCCTCCTTACTCTTTTTCACCATTTTGCTCCTGAAATAACAAATAAGCAACAGTCAGTTAGCAATAGTTCACAGGAAGTTCTTTCAAATCTTGGACAAAGTCTATAAATAGATACAAATAATACAAATAAATCCTTCTTTTACATTGAATTGCTATAGATAATCACCTAAATAGCACATGTGCAAGTAATTTCAATATTTTATACTTGTAGCACTTTATAGATGTGCCCTTTGGGCACAATCCAGCAAAGATTTGCACATATGCTCAAGTTCATGCATTCTGAGTAGTCCCAAAGCTTTTGTTTGCATGGTTTGTACAAATGCCATGATTGTTACATTTCATGCAATACCTTTAAGAAAAAAGAGAAAGAAGGAAGGAAAAGAAAAAGGCTCATTCAATTTTCATATGCAGCATCCATGCTAGTTTGAAGCCTCTGACACTCATAATTATTTCTCATTATAAATTTTGAAGAAAATGAGAGAAACTGCTTTATATATAATTATAGGAAGGATCAAACAGACTTAATTTTGATGAATTTTACAGGTTTTATTTGAATTAATTTAATTGAGTATTTACATAGCAGGTTTATGAGAACAGACTTCATGTGAGATTTCTTGTGGTCCTTGAGCCAGTGTACATACAAGAGTGCAAGATCAGCCTTTTTAATCTTACCTTGGCCCTTGACTCAGAGAACCAAGTAGAACCAGGAAGTGCAGAGGAACAAGAAAATAGGAAATAGTTTTTGAGCTTTTGACAAGTTCACTTCTCCTTCAGTTTGAATTCTGGTCAATGGTTCAGATCATCTCTTATTTTAGCCAAATTTGCAGGCCAAACCTCTGCTAGTTTTGTTCAACCTCTGCTCTGTTGTCCTGTCCCACAGTCACCAATTCACACGCTACCTGAGAATCTATTTTGACAGCTGTATTTTCCCAACAGGAAAATACTTCACACATATGCGATAATTTCAGACTCAGTAAATGCAGCCCCCTCTCTTATCTCAGTATGCAACCCCTTCCAGACAGTTACAGTTGCACATGCTAAATACCGGAAAGCTCTGAATCCTCAACTATTCATTTTATTCCCCTTTTAATTATACACAGTACACAGACTCATCACCGTAGAAACAAACTGAAGACAGTGTATCTAATTATTTTTATATGTTGCTTAAACTTTTAATATATTGCCTTGGGTGCATCTTGGAGTCAGGGAAAGGAAGTAAAAAATATAAAAAAAAAAAAAAAACCTAGGCTTTTCCTTTTGGAAATCTCTTCCAAAGGTTTTAGACAGCTTTTGGTGTAAAATAGAAAGATGTTATTGCAAAAGTGGTGGGAAGTGGGCTGGGATTTTAATTTACTTTCTTGTTTTTTCCCCACTAAGTTCAATCTAAGGTGAAACATCGTGTTGATGTCAAATTTTGCTTCAAGCAAAACAATAGAGGAACTCTAAAATTAATGTAGGTGTCCAGTCAGAGGCCTTATACAGCCATTAACGGCAGTGCCAGCTTGAGATAATGCATTATAAGCATGAAAAATTCAACAGTAATTGCTGTGTTCTGATGTCTCTCCCTTTTTCTTACTTTGTTTTCTACAGAATCTGCTGCACATTCCCAAACTGGTCTTTCTGCTAGTTTACCCCACAGAAATGCACTGGATCTGGATCATTATGACTAATGAAATTGCTGAGAAGCTATTTTTTTTTTGTCAAAATATAATGCCACTCTAGAACTTTCACCACACATTAAGATTGTGTAACAAGGTCTTATGGTTGCCTGAGGCATAACTTTGATTCAGCATCTCTCCATTTTTAGCCACCCAGTTCAATGGTTTCGTAAGATGAGCTGAATGCCAAAAATCAGTGCTACTGAGAGATGAATGACATTTTTTAGCTTTATATTCTAAAATTGTTACATATTTTGCTATCATCTATTGACTTGCAAAAAAAAAAAAAAAAGTTCTCTGAGCCCATTTAAGAACACAAAACCAAATTGAACAGTGCTAAGGCACGGAGTGCTGAGTTAAAATGAGCTGTTGTTCACGCTGTTCTCTAAATTCCACTGTAAATTTGTAACCCATGTTATGGTTTAAGATTCAAACCTGTGGACACAATTACAGTTGACCAGTAGGCTTTTTATCTGACAAATGACTTGGCTGACTTAGAGATCAGATCTCGCAGCCTCCAGAGGACAACATGCTCGTATCCATGAGCTTTCAGCTCTTGGGCATTTCACATACAGTTTTCACAAAAGAATCACCTGAGGTATATCAATGCTTCATGTAATGAAATCTTTCATAAGAGCAAGAAAAATATAACTCTTTTATTCTGAACACAGGTGTACATAAAAATACAGTTAATTTCAAGTCAATAGGTTTGCCTCACATCAGCACTTACAGGATTAAAGACAGGAATAGTTTGGCCTCTCTAAATGTATTGTTATCATTATCAGTTCCTGCAGTCTCACAAGTTTTCAATAAATTTAAGATTAACTATTATTTTCTCACCTATAAATAAAATATAATCATCTTAAAAATCAATGAAGGGAAAACCATCAGATCCATTAACCTGACTAAGAATTCCTTCAGGCCAATAATATGAACTGTGCACTGGATCTTTCCTTTTATTGAGCTATATCTCTTTGTATGGCAACCATCAGGGAAAAAAAAAAAATCAAATCTAAAATCAAAGACTAAGGGCTTTTGCTCTGGAAACCAGGGAGGTAAGGACCGAATATCCTTTTATGCCTGGGGTTAATTTTTTTCACCTTAATTTGCAATCAGACACCGTAAAAAAAAGATATTGCCTCTGGAAGAAAGCAGCTTTATTACCATCCCAACTATTTTCTGTACTTTTTATCACTTCAAAATCCTTTGTTTTTTAATTCACCTCCATAACCTTGCAACATTATAAACACTTTCACTTGTCTTTGCTGACTGTCAACCAATACCATCTGCTGCTTGGAGCCTTAAAAATAGTAACATATATATGGGTCAAAACTGTAGTCTCTAGATAACCATGTAGCAGATCCAGGTGATTAATTTTTCCACAACCTTTATCTTACCCAGAAGCAGACTTTCCTATGTCTTTCCCTAGTGAACGTTCCTCATAAAATGTGAAATTAACAAAAATACAATCTCACAAAAAAAAAATTCAGTATTTCATAGACAACCCATGTCAACTAACAGAAGGGGTTGTTAGCCTTGTTTGAACTTGATCCAAAGGTATTTCTACTCTCTTTCATAAACAGAAGTGGTTCAAGCCATAAAAATGTGAAACTGGGGCAAACCAATGGGGTTCTTTTTTCCATAAAAGAAAAGAAAAATAATCACATTAGCTTCTGCTTTTAGTACATCTTCACAGTGTTGCTTCCCTTAAATACCACCTTTCCTGTCTGTGACCTGGGATTCTACTTATACTCCCCCTCGTGACCCAAGCATTCAAGCTGCTTCATCTTAAACCATGCAGGATGGTTTAAAGAGCTAATTGACAGGATGATAATATCATATGTCATAGTGATCTATGTCAAACTGAGATTACCCTGAAAACACCAATGTTAAAAAGGCTAGTAAAATTATAGAAGAAAACACTGACTTCATCTTTGACTTGGTATGCATAAATTGCATATGCATATACACTGTGATAGTCTCTTACACATTTTTAAAGGCAGAGAATGCATAACCCTTACTTAATAATAAAAAAATCCTTATTTTCTGCTGTTCTTACCATTCCATGTGTCACAGAGGTCTTGCATACAACACACTTCAAATTCTACTCTAAAGATAAAATTACCTCTTCTACTACTAGCTTATTACTATAATCTCTAATACTTTCAATTTTTCATAATGGAAAAGGATAGGTGACAAGCCAATTTTACTCACAGAAATGAGCAACACAAAGAGCAACGTAAAAATATACAATAAATTTTGGGTTTAGGGCCTGATATTTTCAACCTATTCAGCGTGTGAAAGATCCTGATATATTCAAAGCCTCCATACACCGAATCTCTGACAGTTAGTTTCAAAGGTTTCAAAATAAGCATCCAAAATTCAGCACAACCATTAGTAAAATAACCCCAAACCCACAAGCCAACACTTCTAAAGGTCTGTTTTAAATTATGTGTTAAGCAGCCCTTTGCTTGTGTGTATTAAAATCAGGATAAAACTCTAAATCTCTAAGGCAGCATCAAATTGCCTTGACAGCAGAAGCTACCTTTTTACTTATGAGCTATCCTGACTCAGTAATTATATGCTTTTCTACTTATGAACAAGTAAATCAAAGGTCCTACAAACAATCATATCCCTCACCACACAGCCTTACTTATTTCACACAGCAGATCCATTCTAGTCATTGAAGAGGACAGATTTAGCAGAATAACTTATAATCAAAGATATGTAACAGGACTTAATTGAAGCTTACTTATGCAATCTAATCTGTCATTTGTTACATTCTGGGTGCATTGAATTGCACTCAGTTCTGAAATTTAACCCTTTCATACCTTTCATATGGAATTTCCCACCATTTTTGCTATTTTTTTGCCTTTTTTTTTTTTTTTTGTTAAGAGTAGTTAACATTGTTTAAATCTTTAGAATTGCCATACATGTTGGCTAACTGAGTAGTGATGATGGATGATGATAGGCTAACATATCTTATATAAAATGCAGTAGAAAGATCTCGATTTGCGAGATATATGATAAAAGCAGAAAGATGTTATGACTAAAGAAAACCAAGTTCCATTCCCTGAGGAAACAATAAGCTCCAGTGCAGAGGCTCTCCAATGCTGATGAACATGTCACTGGTGACCTATTCAGACTCTAAATAAATTCCATAAAACTATTTTAAAAATATTTTGGTATAATGCATACACACAGAGACTCACATAATCAAGTCTACAACCAGAAAAATTTATGAACTTGGTGAAAACAAAGTTCACATGCTTTCCACCACACTATGAAAGAACAAACAAGCATCACATTAGTATAATGGTAGAATTACTTTCTTTAATATAGCCCTGAGATTTCCAAGAAAACATTAAGCTGAGACATGCTGAATGAATTCTTTCCTAATGAATATGTGAGAATATGTTTTGGGTTCTTTCCTGGACATCCTGGAAAGCTATGAGGGGGAACTGAGTGCCCAGTAATTTGCCAATGGGTCTAATTTGAGTCCATACTAGAACACTTGTTTCATATTGAATTTTATTTTTTTATTAATTTCTGTGACATATTTCATCTTAAAAAGGCATCTAATGTACTACAAGAAATCAAACTATTGTTCACAAAATAATTAATAGTTTGTTCTATATCAAACAAAACAAAGCTCTCATTATTTAAGGACTTCAACATATCGGATAAGAAAAGTACTCCTCATTTGCGTAGCTTATTTTTAGATTCTCTGGATCCGAAAGTGTCATATCATAGAAACATTTGCCCCACAACACCAATACACCAATGTAATGTCAACCTAGTTCATTCAGATCAATTACTGAAATTATTCTGGATTCATACTGACATGACTGAAAGCAGATGTGGCTCCTTGTTCCAAAGGATGGCTTCCATTTTATTCTTTTATTGTTAACTCATTAAGTTGGTTATTCATCCACTGTTTGACTGACATGATCTTGGTTTCTGTCCATTCCTTTACAAATCTAAGAGAGATCTCAAGATCAGTGTTACTGTTTGTATCCCATTCTTCACATTTTCTTCTTGCTGTAACAGCTCTACCCTATTTGATTCCTGTTTCTAAAGCTGATGAAGCTGCAGTGTTGTTATGAGTTAATATTTTTCTAAGAAAAGCATGGACATTTTAAAGTGTTCATGGTATTTATTTACCCAGAGAAACTAATGTGGTAACATATGGTTTGTAGTGATGCCCTGCTGTTTTACCCATTATGCCAGCAGAGTTGACTTTAGTTGAAAAAAGCTGAAGGACTCCCCAAAAAAATCACATAATAAAGACTATCCAGATTAGAAGTTCAAAATAGAGATCCTCTTCCTTTGAATTTGTCCTTAACCACTGGACCATATGGTTTTCTTTCTCAGCAGTACTTAAGTAAGTTGTTTCTGGATTTTCCCTGTTCTGTTCTCTTTCTCAGATGAGTTTTCTTTTATTTTCTCTCTTTTTTTTCCCAGAGAATCACTATTGAAATGAAACTGTGCTGAGTTGTGCTCTTCGGACTTAAAATTATGTGTGCTGAACAGAATCAAAAGCATTTCATTTAACAGTGGCATAACGCAAAATAAATGTCTAGTTGTTAAGCAGCATGAAGAAACAAAATCACATTTTTTTTATACTTAACAGTTCACAATTGCTTGGAAATATGTATATGATTATCTTCTTTCACACAAATTCAGATGGTCTATATTTAAAATGTTGCATGGCATTCTTCCTTACAAGAGGAGCTTCCTGATCCTTCAGTTGGATTTCTATAGTGAAAAGGGACTGATGACTACCCAGATGGGAGGCAGGGAATGAGTAGTAGATTTTAATCTGATTTTATTTCTAATTCCTTCAAATGCTTATAATGTTTGTTCTCAAATTAAAATTCTACTTTCTAAAGCAAGATTAATTCCTAGCAAGGCAAAGTTAAGATGGAAACTTAAACTTTCATGCTCAATCACAGTCATGTGTTAATACATTGAAAGGTTCTTTCTTATTAAAATTAGAACCAGTAGAAACAAAGTGCTTTAAAATTAGAACCAATAGAAACAAAGTGCTTTAATTTCTTACATCCTGCCCATTATACTATTTGGTTTTACTGAAAAAAGAAAATATTCAGAGATATAGCAAACTATTTTTAATTTGGTTGTAATGGGAGCTACATAAAAAGAAGCTCTAAAAAAAGTAGTAGTTTATGCAATTGCTGTAACCGTCTGCCACTTGACAACAGTAAAAAAGTGAAATAAAAGACCTCCATTACTAACTGTATCAAAATACCAGTTTTCTACAAGATTCCTTTTATTACCCCTACAGCTTCAGAGACAAGGTGCAGGGAAAGATATGATCAGAAGGAGTAATACAAATACTTTTTCCCTGGCATGCCCATGCATATATATTTGTGGCTATGCACACTATACTGTCTGCTGCCTGTAGCACAGCACAACACCTTATAGGTAATGAAAGGGTTCGTCTAGCATTCTGTTTAAGCGAAGGTATCAAATCAGGAACATATACCCATCCAATAAATGGAACTGCAAATGTTATTTGGTCGCTGTTGTAGTTGATATGAGAGAGGAAATTTTGATTGGATGGATAGAAAACTTAGAACTTCTTGTATCTTCAGAAAATGGGACAAAATAAGAACTTCTGCTTACTTAATCTGGAATCTTCCTTACAAACACATAAGCAGAAAGAGTCTTGACAAGTTTGAACATATGTGTAAGTATAAAGCGGGACCAGCGCTCTGAGATTAATGGGAAAGGGAAATTGCTGAGATACCTGAAACAAAATACACACACACAAAAAAGACAGATGGGCTACACTGAAGCAAACAAACAAACAAAACCCAAACAGAAATAGGATTTATTAATCTATATGATAATCCATATAAATATATTTTACACTAGTAATCTTCAAATATTTTTCAACTAAAAATTAAAAAAATATTCAGCAGGCATGTTTTGTAATGGATTCTAAATCTTTTTGTAGTCAGAAAGGTTTTATGAGGCTATTGAATACTCTCAATTCCTGAGAATTTTGAGCATCACCAAGACACGAGACCTATACTTTTACAGCAGTGGACCTTAAAGTAAGCGAAGAGCAATTGGATCATGAGCTTGACAGAAACTTAAATTCAGCCAAGATTAAGGGAGTGACATAAAATTATCCATCTGTCATTGGAGTCACTGTTGAAGCAAGTTTTAAAACTGCAGCTGTACAGTTGTAAATAAAACCAGTACACATTAACATGAAAAAAAAAATCTTTAACCACTGAGAAAGTATTCTTCATATAAGTCAAAAGAACGGTTTTAAACTAAAGGAGGGTAGATTCTGACTTGATATAAGGAAGAAATTTTTACAATACAAGTAGTGAAACACTGGAACAGGCTGCCCTGAGAGGTGGTAGATGCCCCATCCCTGGAAACATTTGAGGTCAGGTTGGACAGAGCTCTGAGCAACCTGATCTAGCTGAAGATGTCCCTGTTCCTTGCAAGGGGAGGTAGACTAAATTACCTTAATAGTCCTTTACAACCCAAACCATTCCATGATTCTACTATTAATCTCCGTACTTGTCATCTTAGTATTATTTATTAACAACTTCATCTACTAAGATTATAATTTGGAGGAGCACTGCAGGCACATTTACTTCTTCCTGCAGATCCATATATATTGACAATAACTATTAAGATAATAAAGATGCTAAATACCTTGGGGTCTATTCCATCAGCATGCCTCAACAACCAGAGCTTCATTTGACTCATCTGTTATATTTACTCCTGATCCTTCAACATGGTTCGCCTCCACATATAAGAACACAGCCTAAACTGTTGATTATTATTATTTCTACATTACCAAATATGTTTTTTTGCAAAAAGATGAAAGAGATGTTGATATAAAATGAAGATAAGGTGGTGGAAAAGATAGGCAATTAAACAGATGAGAAGAATGCTTGCAAACTTTAAAAAAAAATAAATGCTTCAATAAATGCAGGTGCTCCTTACAACTTGTTTGGTGATATTTTTACTGCATTTAAAGCTAGGAACTTTTCCTTTTCTTTTTTTCTTTTTTCTTAGTTTCTAAATTAACAAAAACTATAGCATATATTGGGCTAAATGAAGTGATTCATCCATTTGAACATTCTTTTGATGCCTGCTTCAAACATAAAGACATCACTTAGAATATTTCAAATATTGCACAAGTTATTTCATCAATACCGAGCCAAGCTTCAACCAAATTTAGTCATCCACATACTAAAAAAACAATATAATTACCTCTATTGATAAAAGTAAAAAGACTTGGGAACACAAAATATCACTAGTCTCCACAGTAACTTCTGTAAAGCCATTCTTGAATCTTTGTTATTTGCAATAACATTTGGGAAAATAGAAGGGGCACAATTTATGTTGTTGCTCAGTCACTTTCATTTTACAATACATGTTTTCTTTTCCTCAGATTGGTCAACGTTTTGTAATGAGAAATACATGTGTTCTGACACAGAGTAGTGGGAAATTTTCTTGCTTTGGCAAAAAAGAGTTTTAAACTGTCTCAGGAGGTAATTTTATATCCATTTATATAAAAATATATGCATGATTAGAAAAACATTAAAAAGTTATGCTGAAGCTAGCATAAATAAATGGACATTGAAATAACTGCAAAAGAAATATCAAGGGTCTTTTAAGTTGAATGTCTTCAGAAGTAAATACATGTTTCATCATTTCCAAAGAACAGTTTTCAAAAAATACAGTAACATAACGAGTACAACTTCATTAAATTCCTATAGAAGTACAAGCTTTTTCATCAGACTGTTTTGCTATTAAAAATGGTAGCATTGGTGCAAAAAGTGTAAGATGTCTCACCATTCCCTATCCACCTATTCTTTCTTTTTTGGCTATGTATTTTTCCTAGCATATGTGTGTCCCGATATACTGCAGAAATCCACCATGCCACTTATTTCTTTTACTGGATATTTTCCATGTTCAAGTATTAATTCAGATTTAAAACAATGAGAATTTTAGAAAATATTACTTTTTTAAATTAAGGTGAATAAGTAAAATTTATTTTTTATAAATCTATTAAATATAATACATGGATCGCTATATCTAAGATCAAACTTCGGTAGGGCTTGAAATAGCTAATTTTAAAATTGTTTAAAATATAAGATTAAAATGCTCTCAGTTGAAATCAGCATTGGTTCTCTTAGATCATTAACAGGAAAAATTAAGGAAAATTAGATGGAATATAAAACAGTATCTTGGCAAATATGCTACATTACAGTAACTTCCCAAATAATTTGGGATATAGTAAAAGAAGTTAATATATTTCTTCACGAAGATGACCCTAAAAAAATGACATGACAGTCATATTCAAAGTGAACAGAAAGTAACATTCAAAGCCAGAACCACCTGTGTAGCTATAAATAACTGTGATATCCCTCAGGACTGTTGACCGTAAGGCTATGTTACACATCTAGAAATATTAGTCACTAGCAGTAGTACAAGGACGTATGGAACTTTTTGGCTGAGTTTTTGATAAAATGGGCCAACCAAAAATATCAAAACCAAACAGTCTACAGTTTTTGTCTGAGTACCACAATGTACAAACCAAAAATTCCAGATCTTGGCTTTATAACCTGAAATTCCTTTGATTTACAATTAAATATGAAATATGTTTAAATATAAGCTGGAAATGAAGAGGAATTATAATTAAGAACTTTGGTTTTTATCTTTTGGGGCAATCTAGATTATTTTGTTCTGATAGTAGATGTGAAACAGAACATGTGAAGTGGTTTCATTTTGTTTATGCTGTTGGGATATAAGATCTGTTCATATAAAAAAATGGTAACAGATTGTACACTTTTTCTATTTTCTTCATAAATTTATGCTGGCACTTCTATGAAATGTGACACAATAATTAATTTGCTTCCAGGATAATATAAGAGCACAAGCTTTCTGCAGTGCAAAAATGCATTTATAATATCAGCAACAGAATTCTAACAAAATGTGCAGCATTAAATAATGAAATAAAATCAAAATTGTGTTATAAATGTAATTTAAATTATTACCTGCTTGTATAAAAAGATACAAGTTTCATTATTAAAGCTGTTATATCATTGTGCTGCTATGTATATTGACACAGAATAATTTTATAATTAACAATAGTAAGCCCAAATTTAAATTTATAACATAATTTCCTATTGGCAAGAGTCTCAAAATTCTACTGTAGTACAAATTCTAGCATGTGACACCCATTCACTGAATACTCTATCATTAGTGTTCCTTTTTATCCTTTCTGTGTGCAAAACTTCATGGATGTTTATAAAACTATACTGACAAGGCATGATGGAAACAAGACAATGTCAAATATTTGTTTCTGATGTGACACCCGACTCTTCATGCCAGAAACAATTTTCTTCAGAGCTGCTGAAATAACATATTACAGTCTTTGGTTAATGCTTAACAGTGCAGTGTTTCTTTGTGATACACTTCTAGTTTACTTGTGGAAGAATTGCAATATTTATCATTTCAGTTGTTGTCTAGCAGTACTGTGTAAGATAAAATGGCCAGTTCCACAGGCCTGAAAGGAAAGAATAAGAATTTCTGTAATAGAAAATTATGGACTAAAGAGCCCTCAATGGATTCTCCTTCTATTGTTAGTTTGGTTTTCTCTACGCCAAGAAGTAATAATCTGTTTTCCAAATTTTTGGTACCCTCTTCAGAAACTTTAGTTGGGCAAATTGTGAATGTCTTTAGCATTCCTCTGAGTTCATGTCTCTGAACTCTGGAAAACTTTTGGCGCCAGACATATTTTCAGTAGATTAGTTCTATGGGGTAATTACAAACTACCTTTCATCTCTTAATATAAAGACTATAACCTTCAATGTCTTCTTTACTGTTCCTACAATTGAGATTTTCAGAGACCATTTAGAACAGGATTAGATCCTAAGTTTTAGATGTTACCTGCGACTTCCACAGAACAGTTTTGCATCAGATATCTGGATTCAGAGCAATGGCTACTAGCACATAATAAGCCATGAGAATTCCTGAAGGTACAAGTGTATGAGCTGTTCCTAAAACTAAAGGTCCTCATTCTCTATGTTCTCATAATAGTTTGTGACAGTGGGGTGTGTATGTTGATGCAAGTACTATAGTTCCTGATTTGCATTAATGCAAAGGAAAAGAGAACAGGCTGCCTGGAACATCTACCTGTTTAAAATTACTTCCTCTTCCATTGTCATATGAAACCAGGAAATGCATGGGAAGGTGAGTGAGAGGGCATGAATACGACATTGTCCTGGGTTTACCAGGAGCCGTTTTGCTCCTTCTTAGTAACTGGTGCAAGCTCTGTGTTTTGACTTCCAGCCTGGGCAGAGAGCTGATAATACCGATTGTTTTTAATTGTTGCTAAGTAATGTTTATTCTGGCCAAGGACTCTGTGAGTCTCATGCTCTGCTGGGGACGAGGGAGGCCGGGAGGAAGCAGAGACAGGACACCTGACCCAAACTAGCCAAAGAGGTATTCCATACCATAGCACGTCATGCCCGGAGGGGGAACTGGAAGTTATCCGGAAGGGGCAGGCTCTGGCTCTTCGGGGGGGTCGAACTCGTTCGGCGGTGGTATCGTATTCTCTTGTTATTTTCTCTTATCAATATTATCATTTGTGGTAGCAGTAGTGGTTTGTGTTATACCTTAGTTACTGGGCTGTTCTTATCTCAACCCGTGGGAGTTACATTCTCCTGATTTTCCTCCCCATCCCTCCGGGAGTGGGGAGGGTCGGGGGGGGTGAGTGGATGACCTGTGTGGATTGGTTTAAACCACGACAGACATTAATGGAAAAATTTGGGAGATCAAGAAATATATTCCTTTAATTAGAGAGATTTAGTTGGTTCTCACTTCATTGGTTCCCTTACTGGGACAGGAAATTTACAACAGTGAAGATAGATGGTGTAAGGCTTGATCAACTCCAGTCACAACCATGAGTGGTGACCCAACTATACTGTTAGCTTTCAGTGTGGGCTGTGTTGAGATTTTCACGATACATCAGGGAAAACAGTATAGTATTTGTGGGTGTAAATTCTGATCTTACAAAGGTCTAGAGGAAACATGTATTAGAATGCATACATGTATGTGCCTATCACACCAGGAAAAAAAGCCAACCTGAAATATTTCTGTTGTGGAAGAAGAGTTATTGAACAATGACAGTGGATCACAGTCTACTTAGAGATACACAGATTTCTTTTCAAGAAAAAAGACAGAAAATCCTTTATGCAAAAAAAACAAAAAAACAAAAAAACAGTGATAGTGTAAATGTTATTGCATGTGTATATTTCATATAAAGCTTTCTATCTGATTCACTCTGATAGCAATAGGTAGCTTTGGCACAAACACAGGTAGTTTTCTTGTCAATTCCATGAATTCCATATGTAATTAATTTTGTATTAGAATTCTTCCTATGTAAATCTCACACAATTACTATTTAAAGCAATCTAAAACCCAAATAAATAGCAGTATATTGGTATTTAAGTTAAAATTTCAATTGATATAAGCAAGGATTCGAGCTTTTAGGACTGTAGCAGTGGTATCGGTCTAAAGTTCTCCTGTGTTTCTTTATAATTAGATGTCATTCTTTGCAGCAAGGAAACAAAGAAGGTTAATGTATAGATGTAATTTAGCATACTCTTACAGCTTACTTCCCTGTAATTCCCTGGGCTTGTTTACTGCATGTCTGCATTTGTTATTTCCTCTCCATCTTCTTGCTGCTGCTGAAGTTAACAGAACAGAGCCCAGTCATCAGTCCCAGTAGTGAACCAATCTTTGCCATATGCCTCTATTTAAACTTTAAAGTCAATAGACAGTCTTTGTCTGGCTTAATCAAGGACATCAGTTTGGGGTTTTTTTTTCCAGTGATCTTTCTTTTTTTAATATTTTTTTAATATTTTTTTTTCAGCCATGGACAATTTATACTGATAAAAACACAGAAACACCCCTTGAACAAAAACAAAATTAATTTTTGCTAGAAACATTCTTAGGCTTCTGTTTTCATGTGGCAATCATTCTTCCGCTTCATTTAAATAGCTCTTCTGACCGCCTTTCCATAAAGCCCATTCGCATTAATCCATCACACAAAGGAAGTGTTATACTTGTGGAACCATGAAAGCAGAGGGGTGAAGGGATACATTATACTATGTGACAAATTCACTTGCCAGTCATACAATGCAGTATATGTTCAAACTTCATTGTTTGTTTTGTGTCAGCTCTCTACGCGGGCTCACATAAACAGCAGTGAATGAAACGCATGATGCCATCAAACACACCTGTTCAGACAATATAGCTATATACTACTGAATCGAAGAATCATATAGAATCATATAGAAACATAGAATCAACTAAATTGGAAAAGACTTTTAAGATCATCAAGTCCAACCTTTATCCCAGGACTGCCAATTCCAACACTAAAGCATGTCAGTAAGGGCTTCATCTACACTTCCCTGGATGGCGATTCCACCACTTCCCTGGGCAGCCTGTTCCAATGCCTGAACACCCTTTCAGTGAAGAAATTTTTCGTAATATCCAGTCTAAAGCTCCCCTGGTGCAGGCCATTACCTCTTGTCTTATCATCTGCTATTTGGGAGAAAAGACCAGCCACCTCCTTACTCCATCCTCCTTTCAGGTAGTTGCACATAATACATTGAGGGCTGTACAGATTTTAGATGTTAAAGGCAAAGTTGAAGAGTGTTTCCTTTCTGTTTATACAAGCACTCTGCAATCTACCCAGGCTCATAAAATAACAGGAGTAACCATAATATTATGCTTTTCCGGTACACCATTCTTGATTGAAGAATTTCAAACATGCTTAAAAGGAAGTTCTCCATTCTAGTGCCTCACAACAATCACACCTGTTTCTATACCATTTCTTTTCAATTGAAGTTTTCATCACCACTTGAGAACATGGATACTATTTGACCTTCCCTGAACCACCTTATTTACTTACTTCTGACTCAGAATCCGTGATGTTTTTCAATTCTACTAATCTGGTTTTCACACAGGTGTTTCTCATTGCATTTCCATTTAAGAATATCAGCAGTGCTTTAGTAATAGTGACTTTGTTCAGCCAAACAGTTTGTGACAGCTCATGCACAGAATTTTTATCTCTTTACATAATGCCCCATCAGTAATGCCTGCTCAAAAGCACACCTGGAAAAGCATATGGTTTTGATCTTTAAATATATCTACACAAGCCAAATGAAAGAAAAAGATAAGCTTAAATCTAAGAGATAGCTACAAGCTCTGTTTTGAACTTTCAAAAAGTGTTTAGTTTTTCAAATGTTCTTGGTGATTATAAATCACCATTTCTTAACAAGTATGAAAATAAAGTTGAACATTAAACTTTCTACTCACTATGTTAACAAGCATTTTTGAAAAATTGAGAGTAGATGATATTTCAACTGCTTTTATTGAAAAGCTTTTGAATAATATATTGTACAGAGAACCACCAACAAAAAAAAAAAAAAAACCAAACATGCAAACTTCAAGGTGCATAGCTGAATTGGTTTTTTTCACCACGTAATTTTAGAGTTTAACATAAATTGAGTTTTTCCACATTACTAACAGTGGTGACTAGTTCAATCCCAGAACCTGGAATCAGAGATTTCAAAATAAATGTAATAGGCAGTTTCCAGATTGCTTCTAAGTCTTGCAGGTTTTTGCAGAACAACAAAAAGAGAGGACCCTTTCCCTTTAACCAGAGGTTATTGTTATAATTTCCAGAATGATAAGCCAACTGTCACTCAGTTAACAGTAATTAGCGGAAGCTGGGCCTACTGAACCACTTTGAATTTTCAGAGGCTTAGAGATTTTCAGCTCAATGCACAGATTTAAACCTATTCTTACAATTTTTGTGCTACATGAAATTAGTAGACCAAGCCTATTCATCAGTTCAGATTTTCCTGGAAGTGTTTGAGATAATGATGGTTAATGACACTTTGAAGTACAAAAGAGTTAAACTTGAAGTCAACAGCTGGCAATCCTGAAATTTATGAAGAAAACTTTAAAATTTTTCCTGTTCTTGAATCTGAAACAACACAAATTCTGCCTGAGATCATACAGCATGTTTAAAGAAAATGAGATGGTGTTGTGCTGGCTTTGCATGTCAGTTGAGAGATTCTGATTCCAGCAGGAGAAAATGAGATGGTGTTGTGCTGGTTATGCATGTCAGTTGAGAGATTCCAATTCCGGCAGTATTTCAGTATTTTAAAATATGTCACCTGTCTGTAATTAGCACCAGCCTCTCGTGATTTTAAACATCCCTTCTTTCCCTAGTCTTGAAACAGCTTTGGATGAAATTGAGACCATAATTTCATAATAGTCAATCAAATAATAATTTTCACTGCTACAAACATTTTTCTTTATCCAAGAATTTCAAACTGCTTTACAAGCCCTAATGAGTTAAGGATTACAAAACATGGTAACACATCCCCACTTCACAAAAGGAGGAATAAAGGCAGTAGATAAGTACACTAGACTTATAGTAAATTAGAGTAGGATAAAACAGAATCTAGATTTTTCCATATTTCAGTCCTCCTATTTTCAGAAAATAAACCCTTTCTGCCTCTTTCTCTTCTGTTTTGTTTTTCTATTTATTTCATGTCACAAGTACTGAAGACCACTGCACGACCTGCGTATAACAGCCCTTCGTTTAGAGAGACAGATACCAAATGCTGCTTTATATTATGGGCAGAATTTACCATAATAGCTTTTCTTACTAACATGAAAAAACTTTCCAGTAAATTTTAAAAGCAATTTCTTGTACATGGAGGAACAGTTTAGCTTATTCTGACACTTACTGGTGGTATGCAGGCGGCTTGAAGATACAGCCCAGTAAAAGCCACACTGGTTTCAGAATGAAAAAACCTACTGATGGCAGAAAGCTGCTATTTTGGAAACTACCATCTTCCCAACTTTCTAAAATTTCAAGAGCTCTATCTTCTAAGTACAAAAGCCATCTTGAAGTAACACAATATTTCTTCCACTTTACGAACACCAATATGTTTTGGTAAAGGAAAACCAAAATTAAAGTTGCTAGCGTTCTACCACAAAAATACAAGGGGAGAAAACAAAAACAGGAAATTAATTTGGATTAGTCAGATTTTACAACTACTATGTGACTGACTTCTAGCATGTCAAATATTCCCCCAGCTGATTTCAATGAAAGATGAAGATAGACCTGGAAAAAAGAAATCCGAAGACTACACTATTTACATATGGAACTTTAGGAATAATATTTTAGTGTTTAAAAAATAATACATCTCTCATGTATTTATTTTTTGAGGCAATATCAGATAGCATGTTAAAGTCAGAAAACACAAAGGATTAATTATCTCTTTAACAAAATTCATAGATTTCTTCATACCAGTGCTTTACTACACAGGCAAGACCAAACAAGAAAAGTGGAGAATCCATTTTGCACTACAACACATATCCATAAAGCACTGGCTAATGTGCTCTTTTCCCTCAGTTTAAAAAAAACCAATTATATTCGTTAACAGCTTTTCGCTTAGTATAGCCTGTGTATATTACACTCAAACAGTCAGCTGTCATATGAGTTGCTGAGGTGAGTAGCTTGAGAGAGGACGCCTGCAACACCGGAGCGGAGAGGGGAGAGATCAGCGTCCAGGAGCCTCACCTCAGAGCGACAAGAGCCACTGAGGAGGGAGCCTCAAGTCCTCAACAGGACTTGCCCAGGGCTCGGAAGCTCAGCTCCCGCGAGGGGCTGACTCACAGGGGGCGGAGCCAGGAGGCTCGGTGTCAGATTCAAACCGGCCATCAAGGGCCACTCTCGATCAGTTGCTGAGGTGAGTAGCTTGAGAGAGGACGCCTGCAACACCGGAGCGGAGAGGAGAGAGATCAGCGTCCAGGAGCCTCACCTCAGAGCGACAAGAGCCACTGAGGAGGGAGCCTCAAGTCCTCAACAGGACTTGCCCAGGGCTCGGAAGCTCAGCTCCCGCGAGGGGCTGACTCACAGGGGGCGGAGCCAGGAGGCTCGGTGTCAGATTCAAACCGGCCATCAAGGGCCACTCTCGATCAGTTGCTGAGGTGAGTAGCTTGAGAGAGGACGCCTGCAACACCGGAGCGGAGAGGGGAGAGATCAGCGTCCAGGAGCCTCACCTCAGAGCGACAAGAGCCACTGAGGAGGGAGCCTCAAGTCCTCAACAGGACTTGCCCAGGGCTCGGAAGCTCAGCTCCCGCGAGGGGCTGACTCACAGGGGGCGGAGCCAGGAGGCTCGGTGTCAGATTCAAACCGGCCATCAAGGGCCACTCTCGATCAGTTGCTGAGGTGAGTAGCTTGAGAGAGGACGCCTGCAACACCGGAGCGGAGAGGGGAGAGATCAGCGTCCAGGAGCCTCACCTCAGAGCGACAAGAGCCACTGAGGAGGGAGCCTCAAGTCCTCAACAGGACTTGCCCAGGGCTCGGAAGCTCAGCTCCCGCGAGGGGCTGACTCACAGGGGGCGGAGCCAGGAGGCTCGGTGTCAGATTCAAACCGGCCATCAAGGGCCACTCTCGATCAGTTGCTGAGGTGAGTAGCTTGAGAGAGGACGCCTGCAACACCGGAGCGGAGAGGGGAGAGATCAGCGTCCAGGAGCCTCACCTCAGAGCGACAAGAGCCACTGAGGAGGGAGCCTCAAGTCCTCAACAGGACTTGCCCAGGGCTCGGAAGCTCAGCTCCCGCGAGGGGCTGACTCACAGGGGGCGGAGCCAGGAGGCTCGGTGTCAGATTCAAACCGGCCATCAAGGGCCACTCTCGATCAGTTGCTGAGGTGAGTAGCTTGAGAGAGGACGCCTGCAACACCGGAGCGGAGAGGGGAGAGATCAGCGTCCAGGAGCCTCACCTCAGAGCGACAAGAGCCACTGAGGAGGGAGCCTCAAGTCCTCAACAGGACTTGCCCAGGGCTCGGAAGCTCAGCTCCCGCGAGGGGCTGACTCACAGGGGGCGGAGCCAGGAGGCTCGGTGTCAGATTCAAACCGGCCATCAAGGGCCACTCTCGATCAGTTGCTGAGGTGAGTAGCTTGAGAGAGGACGCCTGCAACACCGGAGCGGAGAGGGGAGAGATCAGCGTCCAGGAGCCTCACCTCAGAGCGACAAGAGCCACTGAGGAGGGAGCCTCAAGTCCTCAACAGGACTTGCCCAGGGCTCGGAAGCTCAGCTCCCGCGAGGGGCTGACTCACAGGGGGCGGAGCCAGGAGGAGTGGCACCAGCTGGGAGTGGCTAAAAAACCTTCCCAGGGAGCGCGGCGACCAGGAGCGCGGCGAACAGAGCCGGCAAACAGAGAACGTCGAGGCAGAGGGTCGAGGCAGTTTGCGCGGCAGTTCGCGCGGGCAGGCGAGCGGGCAGGGGAGCGTTCCAACCGCCTCATCGAGAGGACTCGCCTGGAGTACAGGAGGGGGAAGGAGTGCTGAGGGACGTAGACGGATTGATTGACCAGATAGATCATGGTTACAACACGATCGAAAGCTGTAGTGAGTACTAATGTGGGTATCCAGTCTGAGCCTTCCTGCAGACATGCAGCTGTGCAGGTCTCTGGCTGCAGCGAATGCCTGAGCCTGGCACTTGTATTGGAGGGAGCCAGTGATACTGCTTGTGTTCGCTGTGAGCAAATAAATGACCTGCTCAGGCAGGTGGCTGAACTGAGGGAGGAGGTAGAAAGGTTGAGAGCCATTAGAGAGTGTGAAAGTGAAATAGATTGGTGGAACCACACCCTAAGGCAAGGGCAGAGGGAAGTGGTTCAACAAGCTATGGATCCCCTTCCCTCCTACCATCAGACAGAAGGAGAGAGCTTAATGGACAAGGATGGATGGAGGGAGGTTCCTCCTCGGAGAGGTAAGCGAAAACCCTCACAATCCCTTCCTCCCTCCCAGTTGCCCTTGAATAACAGGTACGAGGTCTTGGAAATTCAGGGCCAGGTGAATGGAGATGGTGAGGCAAATCTATCTAGTGAGTCACCCAGGGCTAGTCACTCACCCACATACCTCAGAACTTCCCCAACCAAGAAGAAAAGAAGAGTAATTGTGGTGGGTGACTCCCTTCTGAGGGGAACAGAAGGGCCCATTTGTCGGTCTGCTGCCTGCCTGGGGCTCGGATTAGAGATGTTAAAAAGAAGCTCTCTGAACTGGTGCAGCCGTCTGACTACTACCCACTGCTGGTTTTTCAGGTTGGCAGTGACGAAATTATTACGAGGAACGTAAGGGCAATGAAGAGAGACTACAGGGCCCTGGGACGGCTGGTTAAAGGGTCTGGAGCGCAAGTGGTGTTTGCCTCCATACCTGTTGCAAGCGAGGGTGAAGGGATATACAAGAAGACTCTGCAGGTTAATGTATGGCTACGTGACTGGTGCCAAAGGCAGGGGTTTGGGTTTTTCAGTCACGGGCTGCTGTATGGGACACCTGGTTTGCTGGTGACAGGCGGGATACACCAGTCCCAGAGAAGAAAAAGGGTTTTGGGGCAGGAGTTAGCAGGGCTTATTGACAGGGCTTTAAACTAGTTAGGAAGGGGGGAGGGGATTTAACTGGGCCTGTTGGGGACAAGCCCAAGAGGAACATGCTAGGGATTGAAGGATGGCGGGCTAAGGAAGACGATCAATCTCTTGTTTCACTTGTGGGAAAGGATAGCTTTTTAGACCCTGTCCCGCAGGGGAAAAAGGGTACTAGGACTGGCTCCCTGAAATGCCTGTACACCAATGCACGCAGCATGGGGAATAAACAGGAGGAGTTAGAAGTCTGTGTGCGGGCTAAAGGTTATGATCTAGTGGCGATTACAGAGACATGGTGGGACAGTTCACATGACTGGAATGTGGTCATGGATGGCTATGTCCTTTTTAGGAAAGATAGGTCAGCGAAGCGAGGTGGTGGAGTTGCTCTTTACGTGAGAGAGCAACTAGAATGTATTGAGTTCTGTCCGGGGTCGGATGAGGAGCAAGTGGAATGTCTGTGGGTACGAATCAAGGGGCTGACTGGCACGGGTGATACAGTTGTGGGGGTCTATTACAGACCTCCTGATCAGGACGAAGGAGTTGATGAGGCTTTCTACAGGCAACTGGAAGTAGCCTCGCGACTACATGCCTTAGTCGTCGTGGGGGACTTTAACTACCCCGATATTTGCTGGAAGACTCACACAGCCAGTCATTCACAGTCTAGGAGGTTCCTCGAGTGCATTGATGATAATTTCTTAATGCAAATGGTGGACGTACCAACTAGGGGAGCAGCGCTGCTAGATTTAGTACTCGCCAACAAGGAGGGTTTGGTCGAAGTGGTGACGGTCAATGGCAGCCTTGGCTGCAGTGACCATGAGATGGTGGAGTTTAGGATCCTGTGTGGGAGGAATAGAATACCTAGCAAAGCCACAGTTCTGGATTTCCGAAGGGCCAACTTTGGCCTCTTCAGTCAACTGCTAAGGGAAGTCTCATGGGAAAGTGTACTAGGCGGTAAAGGGGCTCAAGATAGTTGGTTAGCGTTCAAGGACCGCTTCTTCCAAGCTCAGGATCGGAGCGTCCCAATGAGTAGGAAGTCAAGTAAGGGATCTAGGAGACCGGCGTGGTTAAACAAGGAGCTGCTGGGCAAACTCAAGTGGAAAAGGAGAATCTATGGATTATGTAAGGAGGGGCTGGCCGCTTGGGAGGAATATAGGACAGTTGTTAGAGGATGTAGGGAGGCAATTAGGACAGCTAAGGCCTCCTTGGAACTCAATCTTGCTAGTCGGGTTAAAGACAATAGAAAGGGCTTCTTCAAATACATAGCAAATAAAACTAAAACAAGAGGCAATATAGGCCCACTGCTGAACGAAGTGGGTGCCCTGGAGACAGAGGATATAAAGAAGGCAGAGGTGCTGAATGCCTTCTTTGCCTCTGTCTTTACTCCTGCAGACTCTCCCCGAGGGCCCCGGATTTCTATAGCCCCAGAAGGAGTCAGGACAAAGGAGGAGTTTGCTTTGGTAGATGAGGATTGGGTTAGGGATCAGCTATGCAAACTGGATATCTGTAAATCGATGGGTCCGGATGGAATGCACCCACGGGTGCTGAGGGAGCTGGCGGAGGTCATTGCTAGGCCACTTTCCATCATCTTTGGTAAGTCGTGGGAAACGGGCGAGGTGCCTGAGGATTGGCGGATGGCAAAGGTCACACCAATCTATAAGAAGGGCAAGAAGGAGGACCCGGGTAATTATAGACCGGTCAGCCTTACCTCCATCCCTGGAAAGATGATGGAACAACTTATTCTTGACTCCATCACTAGGCATATCAAGGATGAGGGGGTCATTAAGAACAGCCAACATGGTTTTATGAGGGGGAAGTCATGTATGACCAATCTTATAGCCTTCTATGAGGAAGTGACTAGGTGGAGGGATGATGGTAGAGCGGTAGATGTAGTTTTTCTTGATTTCAGTAAGGCATTTGATACTGTCTCCCACAGCATCCTCATAGATAAGCTAAGGAAGTGTGGGCTTGACGATCAAGTAGTGAGGTGGATCGAGAACTGGTTGAAAGGAAGAAGGCAGAGAGTTGTGGTCAATGGCGCAGAATCTAGCTGGAGGTCTGTGACTAGTGGAGTTCCTCAGGGGTCGGTGCTGGGACCAGTGCTGTTTAATATTTTCATCAATGACCTGGATGAGGGAACTGAGTGCACCCTCAGCAAGTTTGCTGATGACACAAAGCTGGGAGGAGTGGCTGACACACCAGAGGACTGTGCTGCCATTCAGCGAGACCTGGACAGGCTGGAGAGTTGGGCGGGGAGAAACTTGATGAAATTTAACAAGGGCAAGTGTAGAGTCTTGCATCTGGGGAAGAACAACCCCATGTACCAGTACAGGTTGGGGGTTGACCTGCTGGAAAGTAGTGAACGGGAAAGGGACCTGGGGGTCCTGGTGGATAGGAGGATGACCATGAGCCAGCAATGTGCTCTTGTGGCCAAGAAGGCAAATGGCATCTTAGGGTGCATTAGAAAGGGAGTGGTTAGTAGGTCAAGAGAGGTTCTCCTCCCCCTCTACTCAGCCTTGGTGAGGCCGCATCTGGAATATTGTGTCCAGTTCTGGGCCCCTCTGTTCAAGAAGGACAGGGAATTGCTTGAAGGAGTCCAGCGCAGAGCCACAAAGATGATTAAGGGGGTGGAACATCTCCCTTATGAGGAGAGGCTGAGGGAGCTGGGTCTCTTTAGCTTGCAAAAGAGGAGACTGAGGGGTGACCTCATCAATGTTTACAAATATGTAAAGGGTAGGTGTCAGGATGATGGAGCTAGGCTTTTTTCAGTGATATCCAGTGATAGGACAAGGGGCAATGGGTGTAAGCTGGAACATAGGAAGTTCCACATTAACATCAGGAAGAACTTCTTTACTGTAAGAGTGACAGAGCACTGGAACAGGTTGCCCAGGGGGGTTGTGGAGTCTCCTACACTGGAGATATTCAAGGCCCGCCTGGACAAGCTCCTGTGTGATGTACTGTAGATTACCCTGCTCTTGCAGGGGGGTTGGACTAGATGATCTTTTGAGGTCCCTTCCAGCCCTTGGGATTCTGGGATTCTGTGATTCTGTGAGATGATGGGAGCTGACAGTTTGGAATTTTAAAGTTTGACTCCCTTTGAATGTACTAAAAGAACAACAGCTGTCTATTGAGGTCAAAATGAACCCAACAAAAAAGTCCCTGTGAGTATGCAAGATTTTATTCTACCTTTTCAAGTTTAACATGCCTAGTGAATATTCAGTGCTTTTCAGCTAGGTACTCAGTTAATTCTGTGACTAAGAAAGATTCCATTAGGTAGGCTTCAGGCAACAGTGAACTACAACTATTTTCCAAAACTCACAGTTTATTATCCATATCCAATTATGAATGGTCTATAAACTCTTTTATAGTCTTTAATTGCATAAACTTTACATTATGGTCTTACGTTAACTTGTGAACATTTTTGCTACAAGGTGTAGAAAAAATAGTACAAACAGAAGTTAACCCAGCTCTTACACAAACAGAATATGTAAGTCTTCAGTCTAACTTGTCTAATTTTTTACTTTTCTAAAAATGCAGAGAAATACAGTTTTAAAAAATCTAGTAACCACTACTCAATTGCCTAGGTTCACGCTGCCTAGTTAGCACCCTCTATGTTCCATCTCAATGTGAATTGTTCCTAACCCTGTCAAGCCTTTTTATCTCATAGCTGTGGCTTATATTGGTGTATTAATAAATGGTTTCCTATACCCTAAGTGCTGTATGAATGACTTGTGTGGAGGCTGCCTCTCAGTTTTAAGATCTAGACACATTAATAGTGGCATAGTAGTTAGTTACCCTATCCTGAAATCAAAAAAGTAGCAAGATATAATATTACAAGTTGTTCGTGGTTAGTGCTCAACAGAGAGCTTTATTCCAAGTCTCAGACTTGCCAGCACTTTTAGCTTTTTCACAGTGTTAATAAAACATGAGCTACTGCTGGGAAGGTAAACTGTTTAATACACAGAAATCCAGCAGAGGTTCATATATATACAGATATTTTGGGGCAGAAAATAGTTGCTTATGAACTGGTAGAGAGCACATGTTTCAGGAAGGGAGAAGGAAACATTTGAGGCCAACAAACCTTAGTCCTGCAGAACTACTGAACACTGTAATATGAAGCAAGATTTTATACTCCACATAGAATACTCCCTCTGCAAAATAAATGGGAAATCCCCTATACCTAGGCAGTGGAAACAGTTTATTCCTAATTATATCATAACTGTGATTAATGAAGATGAGATTTGTTGTGTGATACCATAACATGTTCTTTTCATATTTTGCCTGTATAACCAATCGAAAACATAGTCTGACATTTTGTAAGATGGTGTTGCAGTACTTTTTTCAGTATAAATAAAACATACAACAATTCATAATGGATAGGCCATGAGGATATTTTTATTTTGAAAAGATTTTGGGTTTTTCACAGTTGAGAAATAACATAGGATTATATAACCAGGACACAGGTCACCAATTAAGGATTCTTTTCAAATGTGCATATTAAATCTTGATTATGAGAGAGTATATTAATACTTTATTCTTACATTTTAAAGTTTGTTAATAATGATCAGAAGTCCTTAAAATCGAGTTCTACAATGTAACATTTGCAAGGATCACCAGCTCCAAAGTAAAGGGTCACTTGCACCTCTAAGGGAGAATGAATTCTGTCTCCATGTTTTCAGTTGGACATGAATAACAGAGAGAGAGCCTAGGACTGAAAATTATTTGTTGTTAGCTTAAGCAGCCATGATGTTTATGGCTGTTTATTTCTACTCCTCATGCTATGCTAGGATAATTGTTGATGTTTAAAGTTTTGTAGATAATTGTATCAAGAAATGAATTGTGTAAATCTTCATGGCTATTTGTTTTGCTCAGATGTATTGAAGAAACAACACAAGCCACAGATACTCAGATTAAATAGAGCCCTCTACTGAGAAATGGCTGCTAGGAATTTCTGTCTTTCATGTTTTGCAGTTCTGCCTATTCTGACTACCAGCATATCCTTAATTTCAAGTAATTTATCAAATTATGGAGTCCACATCAAATAGATTCTAGACTCAAGTAATTCCAAGTTTTATAGTAATTCTGCAAAATAAGTTATGTAAACTTTTACAAACCCCCAAAATGTTCTTCATTTTTTTTATATATACTTTCAGCATACTGTTCTTTTATAGGTCTTAAACCAGCCAAATTAATAATCTCCATTTTACAAAGACCTCTTTAGTATCAACTATCATAACATCACTAAGTACGACAATAAAAGCATGATTGTTTGGAGTATTATTTGAAATAAACATGCCTCAGTATTGCACAGAAGATGAGTGTGTTATACTTACAATGTAACTCTTTTGTTACATTAGAAAACTTAAATGTTTTGGCTAGCTACAATATAATTTCAATCTTTTCAGCACGTTAAAAAATTGCTCTTTACAACTCTTTACAACCCTGACTTAATCTACACCTAGAGGATTATACTCTGTTATTCGGACTGGTTATTGATTCTCTTATTAAATTTCTGCCAATAAAAATGTTTTTAAAGAATTGTATGTATGAATGTATGCAGTTTAACCATTGTTGATTTCTATTTTCAGCATGTAATAAAACAGATGGAGGTGGCTCACTTACTAAATGTTTTAGTTAATCATTTTCTGTAATTAAATGATCTCTGATGATTCAGGAAATGAAGATGTGCAATAAACTTAAGGAAATTGAACAGTCAATAACTGGAATAGATGACAGTAGTTAACTACTGTATGGGGAGTTAAAAATTCCCACGCACTAATAGTATGCCTCTCCAGCCTCTGCCTCTGCTAAAGTACTGAACTTCTACAATGCGTTGAGGATGAACAGGTGCATAAAAGTGTCTTCTGGGCACCTCTAGCCCATGATAGGCTAAAGCAGATTTAGTATTCAACTACAACTGCAGACTATCTGCTGCCTGCATACTTTTCTGCTACTGTCAGACCCTTCCCTCTGCACACAATTTATAAACATATGTCATGAGGCGCCTTACTAGGAACACTCTCATCCTAAATTGACGTCATCTACCTGGACTTGCGCAAAGCATTTGACACTGTCCCACATGATCCTGCAATGTCTCTAAATTGGAGAGACATCAATTTGATAGATGGACCACTCGGTGGATAAAGAACTGGCTGGATGGCCACACACAAAGCATTGTGGCCAATGGCTCAATATCCAGCTAGAGATTAGTAACAAGTGGTGTCCCTCAGAGATTAGTGTTGGGACCAGTCCTGTTCAACATCTTTGTCAGTGACATGGACAGTGGGATTGAGTGCACCCTCAGCAAGTTTGCCAATGACACCAAGCTGTGTGGTTCAGTTGACACGTTGGAGGGAAGGAATGCCATCCAGAGGGACCTTGACACGCTTGTGAGGTGGGCTGATGTCAACATTATGAAGTGCAAGGTCCTACACCTGGGTCAGAGCAATCCCAGGCACAGCTACAGGCTGGGCAGAGAAGAGATTCAGAGCAGCCCTGCAGAGAAGGACCTGGGGGTGCTGGTCGATGAGAAAATGAACATGAGCTGGTAGTGTGTGCTCACAGCCCAGAAAGCCAACCGTATCCTGGGCTGCATCAAGAGGAGCGTGACCAGCAGGTCGAAGGAGGTGATCCTGCCCCTCTACTCTGCTCTCGTGAGACCTCACCTGGAGTATTGTGTGCAGTTCTGGTGTCCTCAACATGAAAAGGACATGGAACTGTTGGAACAAGTCCAGAGGAGGGCCACGAGGATGATCAGGGGACTGGAGGACCTCCCATATGAAGACGGGCTGAGGAAGCTGGGGCTGTTCAGCCTGGAGAAGAGAAGGCTGCATGGAGACCTCATAACAGCCTTCCAGTATCTGAAGGCAGCCTATAAGGATGCTGGGGAGGGATTCTTCATTAGCAACTGTAGTGATAGGAGAAGGGGTCACGGGTTCAAACTTAAACAGGAGAAGTTTAGACTGGATATAAGGAAGAAGTTCTTTACTGTGAAGGTGGTGAGGCACTGGAATGGGTTGCCCAAGGAAGTTGTGAATGCTCCATCCCTGGCGGTGTTCAAGGCCAGGTTAAACAGAGCCTTGGGTGAGATGGTTTAGTGTGAGGTGTCCCTGGCCATAGCAGGAGGGTTGGAACTAGATGATCTTTAGGTCCTTTCCAACCCTAACTATTCTATGATTCTATGAAATTACTGACACCATTCACACCCCTCCCCCAGAGAAAAGGAGGGCTACCAAAGTGCTGTCCTGCAGGATTTCCTGTAGACCATATATAGTAGGGAAGGAATTGGAAAAAGATGAAAGAATAACATCAGTGGAATACAAGACAAGTACTCCAGGTCTCCCAGGCATTTCCACATAATTTCATCAAAAAAACAAATTTAAAAGGTTGGAAGGAACATGCATTAGTCAGGGAGCTACTGAGGAATAAAGTGTCACACAATTCCTTATACATGTTAATCCAGACTTCAGCCTGGGACCAATCTCATTTCATCATGGTTCCTACTTTTTAAAATACAAATTTAAATTTGGATAGGCACTTCTGTTATTTATGCTAATGAGTCCACAGTATTCTGTGCAGTTGCTTGATATTAAAACAGACTATTTCATTCCTAACATACTGTATGTGTGGTAGGAATAATACTAAGCTTTCCATTGACTGCTCTAACTTTGCAGTATTAATCAAGGCATATGAAAGCCATCTCATTTTAATTTTTCTAAATTTGAAAATTCTAATATTCTGTAGACAATATTGCTTTAGCAGCTCTTTCATTTCTTTCTGCTTTGACAATATCTACCTATTAAAGAAAATTAAAAGAAAACAAATAGAATTATGATTATTAACAGTGTCAAAAATTGCCATTTATGCAAATAATATTTACTATAAAAGCTGAAAGAAATGTGAATGAACTAAAGAAAGAAATGCATTCCTGGTTACAAACAGAAGAATATGGATATGAACTTCACTGCTCTCTTTTCCATAGCTAAATTCTGTTGATTAAGTAATCCTTTGCATAAGCAATTCTTTCATTTAATGATTATGCATGTCTAAAAGATACTGCTACACTGCCCCAGGAATTCAGGGTTCCTGAATAATACAGAAGCCTTCCTAGGGCTCAGAAGTCACCCTATACTTTCCTGAATATCGGTCAGTTCTGCCAGCTTACACATTCACAGGAAGCACAACATGAACACAATAGGCAGTTGTAAAATTGCCAGCAGAATATCTTCCACTGGAAAGTGCCAATTCATTAAATTATATTCATTCTTAAGATCTAAACAGCAGGTATCAAGACCTCTCAAAATAATAATATAGATGGTTTGTTTTGTAGGATAATTTCTTTCTGAAGGACAATGGAAATGTAAGAAATGTGGAACTGTAAAAAATGTAGTGTTTCAAAACCTATTTTGATCTAATTGGACACTGAAACACATCTTGAAACACCGAAATTTCTCACAACTCCACATTTCAAATACCCCAACTAGACCGAAGAATGATCAAGAGTCATAATTCTGCGGCAATACTCTTTTCCTCTTTATCCATCAAAGTATATTCAGAGAATACAGTCTGTGTATATACTGCTTCTGAAGAAAGTCCATTACGCTGTGGTGAGCTAATGCACCACTGTTTAGTCTGGCTGCCTAAACAGTAAATTCCTTTCAATAGTTATAAATTTTTGGTACGAATATATTTCTAACAAATTTTGTATACCATGCTGCTTTAGCAGTGCAGATTAACTGCTAACACAAATGCACAGACTATGGCCTCTTTAGCTTCTACAGTTAGACCTGAAAGGATCTGGGAGTAATTTGGGTTCATTTTGGATATTCTGTTAAGGGATTAGAAATGTATAAACTCCCCAGTTGCATTGCTGCTTTTATGTGCTCTTCATAAAACGTTTCAAAACCAGAAGAATAGCATATTTGTTATTTCTGGCTCTGTTAAACACAATAGTAATTAACATCAGCTATTTAACTCTTACAAAGCTTGCAAACTACAATATGCTTATGATGTATGGCCCTTTAAACATATGCTTATGGTTATACAATGCCACCTAATCACCTGCATGAGAGCACAGACACAGAATGCCAAGATTATACAGCCATGATTCCAAATGGCCCCTAAGTTGTTTAAAGTTGTCTACTCCTCTTGCAAATGTTGTGATTTGAAAGCTCTTCAAGTGTTATATTGTGTAAAGAACCATTTTCAAGAAAGGGAGATGGATTCTGTGCCTAGAACAGGTTGTAAATACAACATAAAGTTATTTTACAAAGGATACAAAAAATAACCAAAAATTGTGCCCAATGGGCACATTCACTTGGTAATTTTATTTCTATGTAAAAAGATGCAATTAATTACAAATCAGGTTTTATGCGGTTTTTGCTTTCTTTAAATGTGGAGTGAATTCCCCCCATAAACTAATGAACTGAAGTGAAGCCAAATAGAGACCAGCTGGCTGAATTGCTAAGTAATTTTATTCACATGATTGACTTTATGATCCTTTCACTACAGTAACAAGTCTTTATTCTCACAATCAGCATCAACCATAATTCCAAGAGGGAAAGATGATTAAAACTCTAAAGAATACAGAGGAGAGGTTTGTTTGATGTGGTACAGTGCATTCTTGCACACACTTCTTCTGTATAATAGGTGCTGAATTACAGGTCTTTATAGCCTCCAAAGCAGCACAGTGAATAGCTGCCTCAAAGACATAATAAGCAACCAATGCCTAAATAATCATTACAGATACTCCATTAACAGCATCTAACTGTGTGGCTTTTAACCATACAAATTGTTTTCTGACAGCTTGTAACCTTTCCAAACAGTTTCCTTTGGGCATTACACCACATTCAGATCTAATTTTAACTTTTGTGTTGTCTATAATTTATTACTTTCTTTGGAGACACATAATATATTTCAGTGCAATGGATAAATTCAAAATAAAAAAAAATCAATTGCTGTTTTAATCTATGAAATCCTTACTCTCTGGGAGATAACTAAAATTTGATGAAACATAACAGGGGAAAAAAGGCTAAATGGTCTAGAATTCCTGAGGGTATCTATCTGTTTTACAAGCAGCAGTATTTTTTTCCTCAAATTATTTAAAGTAGGGCACAACCAACTGAAAAAAAAGACTAAAAGCAAACCCACATATAAATAAAATATAAATCCTTTAAGGCTGTTTCAAAGAGCCACAGACTTTACATAACATAATAAATAACATGCTATAAAAGAGTTTAATGATATATTGCAATGGGATAAAGAGCTAAGATGTACAGTAGTATCTTTTTCCAAAGAGAGCCCATAATTACAAATCAGTAAAGATACATGACTTATGAAGTGCTAGAGGGCAAGCTTGTTTTTCAGAAAGTGGTGGAAATGTGTGAAATTAATGTGGGGGATGATGTAACAGTATTAAGTGATCCGTATTGGCTGTCATGGCCACTATCTCACTTCTGGGGAAACCATTTCCAGGAATAATGTCCAGTAAATCAGTGTGTAGTAGCAATCAGCACAGAAATAACGTAATTCTGACAGTCAAAATTTCTCATTTCTATCAAGACATTCAACTATTTTTTCAGCAGATTCAAGTACTTTTCCCAAAATTTTCAAGACTATATAACAGGTAAACATGTGTGTTCAACAGATGGAAAAGTGATTTGAAACAGCATAAGCATTCACTGCTCACAAAGATACCTGTTCTTCACAGATGGTATTCAGCAGCTAGTCACATCAAAATTAACCATCATCAATGAAAGAAGTACAAATCAGATGGGCACAGAAATCTTCTACTTTGAATCAACTGAATAAGATCCTTTACAGCTCCAGAATTTTTAGTACAGTTTTCATAAATGACAGAAAAAGCAGAGTAAATCTTTAAATAAAATGTAGAAAGTCATCATTCTAAAGTCAGCGAAGGCACATGAGCATAACATTAGAATAAAGCAGTTATCAATCAAGCAGATTCACATCTAACTTGCATCTTAGAACTGAGTTATTCCACACTGTATCTCTGAGTAACTGAAGAAATAATGCCATATTTCTTGGTTATACATAAGATAAAAAATAAGCAGATATTCAGAATAAATGCTTATAGAGAAAAGAGGTGACAATAGAAGAAATTATTAGGGCTAATGAAAGTGTGAGATATAAAGACCTAGGAAAATTATATATATGAGAAAATCTTAGGTATTCTGTTATTTCCTGAACAGCATTTGGTGTTTACTAATGCTCCACTCCTTTTGGCTGGCTGTTTTTTTTGTTTTGTTGTGGGCTTTTTTGTTTTGCTTCGGTGTTTTGTTTGATTGCCTTTTTTTTTTTTTTTGTTTTGTTATAAAGACAAAATTACTTGCAAATTATGGTATTGAAAGTAGATAATGTCATGGTTTAAGCCCAGCCGGCAACCCAGAATCACGCAGCTACTCGCTCACTCGCTCACTCCCCCCTTCTTCTTTCACCTGCTCCCAGCAGGATGGGGAGGAGAATTGAAAGAATGTAACTCCCATGGGTTGAGATAATAACAGTTCAATAACTATGGTATAAAACAAAACTACTGCTGCTAGCACCAGTTATAATAATGATAAGGGAAATAACAAGGGAAGAGAATACAAGAACTCACCACCCACTGACCAGTACCCAGCCTGACCTGAGCAATGATCTGGCCCTTCCAGGTAACTGCCCCCAGTTCATATACTGGGCATGACGTGCTGTGATATGGAATACCTCTTTGGCTAGTTTGGGTCAGGTGTCCTGTCCCTGCTTCCTCTCACCTTCCCCTCCTCCCTGGCAGAACATGAGACTCAGAAAGTCCTTGGTCAGACTAAACATGACTTAGCAACAACTGAAAACATCGGTGTTATCAGCGCTGTTCCCAGGCTGAAAGTCAAAACCACAGCACTGCCCCAGCTACTAAGAAGGAGAAAAATGACTGCTGCTGCTGAACCCAGGACAGTATACAATAGTTACACTATTCTGACACTTTCTTAAAGACTCCAAACTTTATTTTTTATTTACTTAATAGATATTTAATATCTCAACATGCCCAGTACACAGCTACTGCAAGTATCATAGGCCAACTAGTGTCCTGGGAGGTATATAATAGAAGTGTATAGCAATTACACATCTTTTTTCCCCTCCTCAGGTGGTCAGCCTATGAGGGAGACATTCCCACACACCCTAGCGACAAGTACAGCAGCTACTAAACCTCTGACTACAACAGATAACGCAGCTACTCCAACTCAAAGCACAGCAGCTACACCAACCCCAGCGACAAGGACAGCAGCTACTCAAACTCCAACCGCAGCACAGCGCAGCTACTCCAGCTCCAAGCACAACAGCTACACCAGCCCCAGGGACAAGTACAGCAGCATCATTTGAGAGTTCTGAAGGTTTTGAATGGCCTTTGGGTACCCTTGGGACCTGCCTGCTGATTGTGATGGGGATCATTATGTTGGCACACATAGAGTGTGTTTTATCCATGATTATTTCGTCTGATCTTGAAAGTTAAGTGGAGTTGGGTTTGGGTCTTGTCTAGGATTAGACGATGATATAGGAGGGCCAAGAGATTTTCCCTGAGGCTGAACAGCCATGAGTGGCAGGGTGCGTGTGACTGTATGGGCAAGTATCTAGCCCACTGGGCCCCTCCAGTGCTTTGGAAGCACCAGAGGTGGAAGGCAGCTGTATGGAGTCCCCAGCAACAAGCTGCAGAAACTGCTGAAGGGGTGGGTGAATTATTTTGAGCCTGGTGGGCCCATGACACCTCAGGCCATCAGAGCAGAGACGCAACATTTAGATGGACTCATGATCGAGGGGTGGACTTAGCAATGGACACTATTGACCAGGTTATTCACGAGTGTGAACACTGCACACAGCCTCTCCTGCTCTGAGAGACCGTAACAAGAGATGGAGCCCGACATCATGGACCGAACGGACACGGCAGCTTTATAGGGATTGGTCCATGCACTGAGGAATGATCTCTCTCACTCTCTCTCTGGATGTATATATATGTATATATATGAGATAAGAGTGATGGTGTATTGAAAATGTGGGATCTCAGCATGACGTGAATGGTATGGAATAAGGGGTGGATACTGTCCTGGGTTCAGCAGTAGCAGTCATTTTTCTCCTTCTTAGTAGCTGGGGCAGTGCTGTGGTTTTGACTTTCAGCCTGGGAACAGCGCTGATAACACCGATGTTTTCAGTTGTTGCTAAGTCATGTTTACTCTGACCAAGGACTTTCTGAGTCTCATGTTCTGCCAGGGAGGAGGGGAAGGTGAGAGGAAGCAGGGAAAGGACACCTGACCCAAACTAGCCAAAGAGGTATTCCATATCACAGCACGTCATGCCCAGGATGTAGAAGGGCTAGACCACTGATCAGCTGGGCTGGGTACTGGTCAGTGGGCGGTGAGTGCTTGTATTCTCTTCCCTTGCTATTTCCCTTATCATTATTATTATTATTGGTGGTAGCAGCAGTGATTTGTGTTATACCTTAGTTACTGGACTGTTCTTATCTCAACCCATGGGAGTTACATTCTTTCAATTCTCTTCCCCATCCCTCCGGGAGCATGGGGGAAGAAGGTGGGGAGGGGGAGTGACAGAGCCAGCTGCGTAGCTGGAACCACGACAACTAGTAAACTGATTTATCTGTAATTTGGTCGGTTAGTCAGTGTCGACCTCATAAAAATAATAAATACATCCATGTCCTAGGCATCTTAAACTTTGGGAGCAGGAATAAGTAAAGTCTGAGCTATTTCATTATATAAGACAGTTCTAATGAGTGTGGTCCAGTTCTAATTGAGCACCGGTTTGGAGTACTATATTATATACCCTTCATGATCATCACCAACAGTAGTTAAGGACATTGCACATTTCTCTGTAACAATCATTCTCTCTTAAAAACTTCTTCTAGTCATCTCCTAGTGTTTCAGTCTCAGCAAGGAAGCACATCTATCTGTGAGTATTTATTCCAAGGTATACTGCAGTGACGTGATCTGGCTGAAGATGTGACAAAGTTCAAAAGCCAAGTCAACCAATATTCTAGCCAATCAGAATTAATAGAAAGCAGTGTTCTGAAATGCTACAACATGAAAATATTGCATTTGTGTTACATCAAGCAATCACAGTGTAAAATAACTAACTGAAGATACAAATTTAAAAAAAAAGGGGGGGGGAGCAGAAAATTTCTGAGTACCCTTAATTTATTACTTCTGTCTTGATATGATTCAGGTACAATTAGCCGGTTTTCTTCAGTAAAGAAGGGTTTTCTTCAGGAAAGAAGGGTTTTCTTCAGTATCTGTTGTTACTTATGCAGTTAGATATTATGAGCACAGGCAAAACTATGTTATCCATGCATTCTGGCAAAAATAATAAAAAATCTTGGTTTTCCCAATTATTCTCTAAATTTATCACATCAAATTGTACCAAATTATTTAAGCCCATTATTTGCTATTTCTACTAAATTCTTTGCACAGCTAAATACAAATGTCTGTAGACATACACATATGTAAATAAGGCTATGTAAAATTGTAAGAGGCTGGGGTTGGACACTAGGATTGCAGGAAAAGGAGTATCAGTCCAATGTCATGCACAAACCAAAGACCAGCTATAAGATCAGATCATATTACTCAGGACTTTATCCAGTCAAGTCCTGAAAATTTTCAAGGAAGGAGAAAACATAACCAGCCTGTGCAACCTGCTACACCGCTTGACACCATGGTGAAAAAGCTTCTCTTTATAACCAGTCTGTTTTGTGTCTTTCTTGTGTCAATCTATGCCTGATGTCTCTCATTCTTAGTTAGTGTATTGTGAAAATACTAATAGGCAGGAGCTGTATATAAACTGAAGAATTTTGATGGCAATGCTGGGTCTCAAAACAATCAAAATAAGGGTTAAGGAGATATGCAAACAGCTAGAACTCTGCTTGAACAGAGTCCAGTTATCTCCAAACCATTAAGATTTTGTCTATTTTTAAAATTTTACCAAGTAGGGTCTTTCTCCAGTCTATGCCAATGGTTAGTCACCCTTACTGTACAGAAGGCTTTCTTATGTTATTTAATTACCATTTTAGCCAGTAAGCTGCAGAATGAAAAAAAAAAAAAAAAAAAAAGAAAGAAAAGAAAAATTATAGGGCTTTTCGTTTTATCTACATAAGCCCAGAGTTCCATCCCAGGTAAAATTTAACTTTGGTTAAGAGCAACTAGACTTCAAGATGACTACAGCTGCAGAATAACAAAGTTTCTGCTTTAATAAAATCAGCCACTTCCTGAATATTACAGGGAGAAGTTACTGTTACAAATACAAAACAACTGCTGAGCTCATTTTAGCTCTCATCAAAACTCAATCTGGATGTCAGTGCAGTGATGAATGGCATGATTTCTCCATTGCTTCTGTGCTATATATGATATTCTGTTGGCACACTCTGTAGCAATTAAAATGGCTGTAATATACTCAGAAACTAAATTATGTTAAAAATTAAGAGACCGACTTTATACATTTTATCATAAATTTGTGTACATGTACATATAAATATTGAAGATTGGCTTCTCAAATGATAGAACACACCAGTCTTCCACCAAAGGCTGAAAGCCTACATCAGTAAAATATCTCGCCCCATTTTACCTAAATTGTGACATTTACATATTTGTATGCATTTATTTCCTAAGCACCACAATTTCAAGAGACTCATTTACAGCAGAAAGACAGCTAACTATGTCAACACATTCAGGCTTTGGTTCCTAAGAGTTAAATACCTACACCTACAATATGGATCTAAATAATGTTTCAAAACTGCAAATTTCATGAGGAACAGCAAGTACTTGGCAACTGAAAATCAGGACCTATGACTACTATACACCAGCATTATATTACTAAAACTCATATATTTCAAGGCCCTTCTAGAACAAGACCTGTGTCATTTCTTTTGTAACTTATTTCTATCAACTTCTGATTTGATCCTTTCCAATGGCCTGTGATGTGCTTAAGTTGAAATTATTTTTAAGAAATGACCCAAATTCAGTTCACTACTCCTCTTCTGTAAGTTTTTTGCTAGTTTGCCATTAAAAGAAAATATAGGACAAAAATAGTCACGTACAGATTACCTTGACTTTCCTCTACACACAGTTTTTATTAAAAATAAAATAAAACTAGATGACTGTTAGGTTACCTAGAGGATGGTAAATTAAACAGTGAATAAACAAAGTCTTCCACAACAAAGAAAATGATGAAACACAGATTTTCTCAGAATAACAAGGTATGGGATCTGGCTTCAGTACTTCACCACAACAGTCTAAATTAAGAACAGCAGAGAACAAGTTAGAATCATACTTGGTTAGGAAAAAAAATGAGTTTGTTTATAAACCATAAAAAGAGGTATGCTATCAGTTGGAAAGTTACAGTATTCTGAGATCAGTTTAAACAAAGTTTCCCTCACAAACCCCTTCCTTTCTCTGTAAGTCAGCAACATATATGCCTTTTAAAATTAGTTTATTGTCACTTTAACCTTCAGGAATTTCCCCTACACACACACAGACAGTACGTAGAAAAAAGTATTAAGGGGCTTTATAACTGAAATAGTATGACAAAAAGTGTTACTGCAGTTGTATAATAGACCAGAAGATGTGCAATTCAAATAGTGTTTGCATCTTGAGTTACTCTTCTGTTTCTTTGAAAATAGATCAAAACAAATATATCCAGCAGGTTTGGGCTTTGTTTTGGGTTTTGTTTTAGCCAAACAAACAACACCAGCAGAAAATACAACCAAACAAAGGTGGAACATTTTTAGTAAGCAAGGCTTGCTCAAACTCCTATCTAGCAGACTATAGCCATGCATTTCAGCTTTTCGTCTAAGCACTTGCACAGAATTCCAATTAGTAATTCTGTACTAGTACAGAATCACAAGTAGTAATTTCTAATTAATTATAATACTCTACTTTCTACAGACATGCCATATTCTAAATTTCCCTTGTAAAATCAGTTCTCCCTGCATTATTCAATTCCTAACATCTCTGAGCCAAAAGCATTGGCTCTTTCTTACTATTGGTAAATTATAATAAAAAATTAACCCTGGAGTTTATTAGGACCTAACTGGCCTGAAGTCACTATTGAAAAGAATAAAAAAAGAGAAAAGAGCAGAGAAAACCTGCAGCAAGCAGGTAGATTTAGTAGTCTACAGGCAGTAGGTAGATTTCAGCACATTTATCTTCATTTGACTTAAACATTTAAACTATCTGATTTCTAAAAGACGTTTTAAGGAGAATGGTCAACTTAAGACTGCCCGATTCAACCGTGCATTTTATTATTTTCCAAACTAATAAAAGAGAGTTCTTCCAAAACACGGAGCAGAATACTGAGAATTATAACCCACGATTAAACAGCACCATAGAGAAACACCTTCCAGTTTTATGTTATTTGTCAGCAACCTCCTTTGCTATAATATAAATCCTTTGGCAACTCTGGGACCTTGTCAAGCATAAAACACCTTCTTTTTAGTTAACTCACAATTTAATAAAAATGCTTACAGGCTTTCCTATCCTTTAAATACCTCCTATCAGTGGCAAAATTTCAGGCTTCCAGCAACTGCTAGCAAAGGCTTTACACTTAGCAGTTCAAGTAATTTACGTCTTAAACAGCAACCATCAACAAATACTTCCAAAAATGACTGAAGATTATTAGATTAAGGAAGGTTGTTTTGTACTTAATCTGAACACTCTAAAGATAGATGCAGAATACAATGAATTAAAGTTATACATAACAAGGAATTCCGCATATTCTACAAAACCCGTAAAAGTAGCATACACTCTAAGTATATACTCACATAATAAGAGAAGCAATAGTGAAAACCTGATACAATAGAAAAGCAAAGGTAGGACCTACATAAGAATTAATCACAGTTAGAAAAGAAAACATCTGGGTTTGATATACTAAAAAAGAACCTGGGTATTTGATCAAAAATATTTATTGCAAAAGAAAATTACATTTAGGGGGAAAAAGTGCAACAAAACTGCCTCCCCAATCACTTATTGAGTTGTATAACTCCCCAAAATCAATTAAAATAATAGAATAATTTATGATGACAAGTACATTACAAAATCCAAAGACACAGCAATTCTGGCTTGTATGTTTCCCATAACTTCTAAACTTAAAGCTCTCACAAAAGGAAATTATGTTTAGGGCATGCTGACAGTGATTTTGATCCCAGCAACCTAATCCTAAAGCTGGGAACAAAATGCGAATTAATGATCACATGCAAAGTAAGTAGGATGCTAGAAGTACCATGATGCAAGAGGGTGAACACTGGAACAAGCTTCCCAGAGAGGTAGTCGATGACCCAAGCCTGTCAGTGAGCAACAGACATTTGAACAATGACCTTAATAATATGCTTCAACTTTTGGTCAGCCCTGAATTAGTCAGGCAGTTAGACTAGATGATCATTCTAAGTCCCTTCCAACTGAAAATATTCTAGTCTATTCAAGAAGCAGCACCTCTACAAAACCAAGTTCTGTAAGTTCTGAATTAACTCCTTGAATACTGTGTCACTCTGATGCATTATCTCTTCACATAGCTAATAATTTTTTACTTAAGGACAAAAATGCACTTTTTGAAAGGTCAGAACACCTGATGCACTCCATAGGACCTATATTTGCTGACTGGCTGAAGGTCCTGAATCACAGCTTCTATTGACTGGCAGTACTGTTGCATTCTGAGACCTGGAACACACCACAAGTATAAGAATACTTATATATAAATATGTATTCGCATATATATTTATATATATAAGTATATATATTTAGATATATGTGTATATATACATAAAAGAGACACCACAACCATAAGTACTACTGAGGTTCTACAGCCTGAGCCAAACAAAGGCATATGCTTTTGGCTGCCAGATCCTACTGAGTCTAATGGAAGCTGGAGACCAGCTAGCATTTAGCTGAGAACCATACTTGACTTTAGCAGCTCCAAGTTCAGCATTGAGTTGCTGCCAGTTTAAGGTGAAGATCTTCATTAGAGGTCTTTCCAGTTTCACTATATTGTCAAATTGCCATGCGTCTTTTGTTAAATTATGAGCTAAACATCTTTACCATCTGCAATATAAGCATTCTTAATATGACTGTAAAACCAAGAGTATGAATGTGCCTAACAGGTACAGCTCAAGGAGCACTGGAAGCGGATCCAAAATTATTTCATGGAGAGTTGTTTCCAGTGTACCTGTTACAGTGCTGTGTTACAATGAACAGTTTAAGTAACATTTAACTTCACTGCAAATAATAACTAGGCTGTTACCTAGCTAAGTGGCTATACAGAAGTACAAAATCTAAAATCTCAGAGTACAAAAGAACAGCCAGCACCCAAACTAGCTGAAGTTAATATCCAACCTACAGCCTTAAATTGAAAGTTTACAAAAATACTAGAAGACTAGGAAAATAAATACCAATTCCTTTCTTTTATCTTTTCAAGATCTTTATCGTACTACCTGAAAATACAACCTGCCTGCCTGCCTGCAATTATATATCAAATGCTACTTGAATGCAGTAAGCATCACATTCCCATAATGATTGATGACAGATGTCCAGTCAGGTTCTTGTTACTGGGGTCTGGAGCAGGGTGGGATAAGCAAAGCAGCTGCCAAAGGCCATAGGCAAAACTGAAGGAAAGAACAATGCAAATTCACAATTAGGGAGTCCCTAGGGTGTGGGAGGAGAATGACTTGTGCCTCTGCAGACTATTGGAAACCTGGTTTTGTTTAGGAGAGAAAAAAGCTTTATGAACTTTTAAGTTCCTGACCAATTTTTTGTCCCATAACTATTCCTTAGAACCCCTGGGCCACTCTATCAGCTGCCATATGTCTCTTGCATTAGCCAGCCTGGACCTTTCCATCAGCTGCAAGAAACTTTCAACACATTCTGTATAGGCTTTTCCCATCAGCTGCTATGATCCTCTGCCTAATAACTATCAATTCCTTCCGTTCACAGCTATGCTCTTTTGTGGACTCTAATGAAACTCTCTTAGCAACTAAAGCATCCTTTCCCAATATGTAATTAAATTAACATTTCTAGCCAGCATAAACTCTGTGACAAAGAAGTCTCAGCCCTTCCCTATTTTTAACTCACTCCCTGCTCTTGTCCCTCGCTTCTGTGATGCTGTAGGAGAAACTGATCTGACTGAAGAGTAGGCTGGGGAAAAAAATAGAAAATCATCAACTAAATAAGTTTCTAAACTGGCTGATTTTATACAGTTGTGCTGGAGAAAAAAATCAGTGTGCTCCTGGAATGAGTGGGTAAGGATAAGGTCAGGGTGCTTTTTCTTTTGGCAACTGTGGCAGTTCACGCCAGCTCAAAATTTTAGCTGAACTATACCCTCAGACTGTGACCCCACAGCAGTCTATACAAACCTGAAATTTTATCCTTTGGGTTCCACTCCCTTGCTCTCTTTTGGGAAATAAACTAGCAGGAAACTGTCCTTATAAGAGAAAACATCATCAGAATATCAGATGAGCAGATGAGCATCAGGGTCAAAAAAAAAAAAAATGGAAAGGAGAAAGGAATGGGTTATATTGCAACCCCAGGCCGAGGCAGGCAGGACCACAAAAGCACTCCCACAACTTGCCTTCAGCTGCAATAGAGCTGCTGCTCAGATTTTTTTTCTAGAAATTTTATACTGTCACTTCACTGAAGACCTGGTCTGCTTCAGATTCTGTCACCTGCAAAAGAGACCTTAGAGGCATCACCACAAGGCTCTTGGTGAGGTCTACAACACCTGCTGTAGTTGGACAGTGATGGAATTTGCATGTACCAATACAAACCAAAAATAATTTGGAGAAAAATATAATAGAGCTCCATTCATTTTAAAAATGAAAAATCATTGTCATAGTTAATTAAAAACTGTACAAATAACTACATTAGATGGACATTTAGAGAACAATTCATAAATGGAATGTCATTTTCTCCGTAACAAGCAGAAAATACTGAGTGGTCTTTGCTGCTATGACTAAAGTTGTATGTTATCAGAAAAGATATAATTAGGATTGAGGCAAAAACGGCAGCAACTAAAAAAATCATAACTATTTAATTTATTATAGGAGAATAATAGCTGAAAGATAAGTAAACTTTAAATATTCAAAGCATTTTTAAAAATAAACATATCCATAAGAACAAACCATTTAAGATTTTACACATCTGTCAAGTTACACTGGGTTTTTTTGCACCTGAGCTACAAAAAAAACCCTGATTCTGTTAACAATTAATTGTGAGATTTTAACTACCACTTACCTTTGGCTAATGTACGGTAAAAAGAAAATGTCTACCCTGGGTAGTTTTCTAATAATGGTGAGGGAATAATTATTCTGCTTCTATTGTCATGGTTCAAGTCTCTGAGCTCAGGTAAAGATTAAAATTAATTTAGGATATCTTGTAGTTAAAGTTAAAATAATATACCCAGTAATTAAAATAACAAACCACTGCAGAATTACATATAGAATGTGATTCCTTTAAGCTTTCAGCACCACACGGGGGAAAAAAAAAGGCATTTGCATCATCTGTAAAGCAATCTAAGAGTGCATCTGTTTTGATACAGCAGTTTTATTTACACAAAATGTAGTTCCTTATTCACTAGGAAAAAAAAAAACTGGACATAATCAACATCTGAAGGTTTTAACACAAAAGTAAAATATTTAAAAAGAGAGATTAGGAAACAAAAAAAGATGAGGGCAGACAATCTGAAGACTTCTGGCATTTATATAGCCCTTTCTACATAAGGTGTTACACATTAATTCACCTTACCTGATAAAGAGCAGAACACTAACCAAGAAGACTATTAATCATCATGTAGAAAGCAGAAAAGAAAGGGGAAAGAAAGCCACACACTATGAAAAACAAGTGCTAATTTTATAATATTGATCTCAAACATGTCTGAAAATACATAAAGTAGGCTGAAAAAGAATTTAATTTCAGTTATCTCAAAAGCTAAACTCCAGAGAAATGAAGACATTATGGTACAAAATTATCACAAAGGTCTTAGGTTCCCACTGGCATGCAAAAGATTGAACTTATCTCACAATTCATTCATTCCTATGTTAAAATCAAAACAAAACAAAAAACATTGATAAATTACTAGAAAGTGACTGAATATAGGAAAAGGAATAGAGAAATGTAAAAACACTAACTTCAGTCAGAACAGTAATTATGATTCCCTTAGGTAAATGTAGGTTTGAATGCACATGTACATTAGCCAAAAGGCCTAGTAAGAGTACAAACTGACTCTATAGAGCATAAAGGTCTAAATGACAGTGAGAAATCGCACAAAAAGTTGGTGGAATCATACCTGCTAAAAAAAACAACCTGAAGAAAGATTTGGTCAGCGTTAACATTAACAGCTTTCCTCAGCAGAAATGACCCACTATTCAAAGCAAAATATAGGAACTTCTGGAAGAAAGAGATCTAAAGCAGTACGATGTTCAAAGCTAACAGAAGACATGTAAGAACAAAGGTCCAAGACTGAAGGTCCATAAAGGGATAACAATATTTAGTAAATATGCAGTGAGAGCCTGTTTCAATGAAATATTCACCACCCAAGTCTTGGAAGGCAGACACAGGGACTGTGAGAATGAAAACCTTAGGCCCACTGTAGGAGAGGATCTGGTTCAAGACCATCTTAAGAACCTGAATGTGCAGAAGACCTCACTTGGAGTATTGTGTGCAGTTCTGGTGTCCTCAACATAAAAAGGACATGGAACTGTTGGAATAAGTCCAGAGGAGGGCCATGAGGACAATGGGGGAGGCCGGAGCACCTTCCATATGAAGACAGGCTGAGAAAGTTGGGGCGGTTCAGCCTGGAGAAGAGAAGGCTGCGTGGAGACCTCATAGCAGCCTTCCAGTACCTGAAGGGGGCCTATAGGGATGCTGGGGAGGGACTCTTTGTCAGGGACTGTAGTGATAGGACAAGGGGTCACGGGTTCAAACTTAAACAGGAGAAGTTTAGACTGGATATAAGGAAGAAGTTCTTTACTGTGAAGGTGGTGAGGCACTGGAATGGGTTGCCCAAGGAAGTTGGGAATGCTCCATCCCTGGCAGTGTTCAAGGCCAGGTTGGACAGAGCCTTTGGTGACATGGTTTAGTGTGAGGTGTCCTTGCCCATGGCAGGGGGGGTTGGAACTAGATGATCTTAAGGTCCTTTCAAACCGTAACTATTCTATGATTCTATAAATAATTATTTAAATGCATCCAAAATGTTTATATGTTCTCAGTGTTTCTTGGACATTATGAGAATATATTATATTCACCCAGCTCAACTTATAAGTTGACACACAAGTCCCATCAGACTACATATTTGTTAAGAAAATCTGTTTTCATCTGTCAAACCTGAATACTACACAATGGCAATGAAGTATTGTTCCATTGTTTAATAACTTAAATATTTCAGTTGACAGTTTATAATCTCACAAATTCTATTTTGCCAGATAAAAATAAATTCATATAAAATTAGCCTTCAGATATTAGTTTCTCTCTAAAATACTTCATGTTTTTTTAAAAAGAAATTTATAGACAATCATACTACTCGTCTCTTTCATGAAAGTACAGAAAAATGTGGTAGTCCCCTTACAGAAGTTTATATTCTATAAAATCAAGTTCTAGCAGAATAATATTTTTTTATAAACAGAAGTAATATCAAAATGTCTAATCGTGTACATACCATGTTACTGATTACAAATGTATCCAATAAATAGTCTTGCATGTATTATTCAAAAGATGCAATATGTTTACCTTCACTGCACAAAGGTCAAATAGAGAAAGCAAAGCATCATCTTTTTTTTTTTTTTTGTCACTTTATTTTAATAAGCTCATTAGCATTCAGCTAGAGTACTGAGAAAAATATGTAGATTTCCCCTGAAGCTGTTTGACATGTTACTATCTTGCTTCAAGACATTTTATTACCTTCAATTCCTCCCTTAAGTTAGAAGGAGGAACACCTGTGACCTGCATGTTATGGAATTTTCTAGCGCACTCAAGCAAACTGCATTTGCTTTAGCTTTTATTCTAGTTTTGCCATATCTGACACATATCTGGACTATCACGCAAAAAAAGAGTTAAAGACTCCTGCTGAAGTAGTAGTTGGTTTTAACAAACACGTCAGCCTTTACTTTTAAAATATGTGACTGAGACTATAATGGTCAGAACATTTTAGTTAAGAGCAATTAATAAGATCAGTGAGAAGAAAATACTCAAGAAGTCTCTTAATAACACCTCAGAGATCTCTAAATTCAGCAAAATCTCTTCTACACTAGTAAAGCTGCATCGATAACTAATTTTTAGTTTGATCAAGAGAAGATGCTTTGAATTCAACAGACATATTTGTTTTTGTTTTCCCTTACAGAGTCACAAAACAAAATTGATCCAATTACTATCTTCCATTTGGAGCAAACAGTATTTCAGAGACTGGGGAGAGATTATAAGCTCTGTAAGAAGTATTAATTTACTACAGTATTTATCCCAGATGTTGGAGATTTGATTCTGATTTGATTCTAATTCTCCTCTGCAAGGGAGGTGTGGATGGGGTCCACATCACCTCGCATCCCTGAGATTGCCTAGACCTCTATAGGGATATAGATAATTCTGGGGGATACAAATTTCTCTTTCAATTTATACTGACTCTGTCCTGTTTTCATACAAAGGCAAGTGAAGGAGTACCTAAGCATCAGATCTCTTATTTGCTGTTTTATTTACGTATATGTCTACATAAAGTTAAACTGCCTCAAGCAGTGGAACATGGGGAGACTGAATTGTTGACAGATTTTTTTTGGAACAGAGTTATGGGCAAAGATGGAAAGGATCTGAGACCTCATTCACAGTATACATTAATGTGCTCTTTCTTAAAGAGTATGCTAATATCCCTTCATCTTTTGTTGCAGTTGTACAAATTGCTATGGAATACTTGCACACAAATTTCTCTCTAGTAAAAATTCTGGTAAATTCTGGTGTCTTCCTGGGAGGTGAACTGAAATTCCCCAAAATAAAATGGAATCTCCAAGTTTCACATTCAGTTGAATGACATAGCTTCAGTTCCTAAAAGGAAAAGTATAAGCATTCCCCCAGAATTATACAACTAATCCAAATTAAGTTGACTGAGTAGTTTTGATGTTACCAGAAACAACTTTTTAACAATTTTCAGCAGATCTAGAATTCATTTCAATAGTCTTGCTCTGTTCCAATACACAGCAGAACTATATTCTCAAGTCTGCACTTACTTATTAGTATCTCAATCATCAATAATTACATGAAGAAGTGATGGTTTTACATGATATATTACATATCCAACTACAAGCTTTTATGCAGTTTACACATAAATCCTTCCAAATCTAGCATTAAAGACTTTTTTAATCACTCTCTATCTTTATTCTAGCTGTGGTACAACACCATGCTAATTATTTTAAAATAGTGTTTAATGAGTTATCTTCTGTGTTCTATTTCAAACTTTTTAACGTAGCTAATATTCTACGTCAAGTGGTAAGCAGCAGCTGTAAGTAGCATGACTCTATATCTACTTTATGCCCTGGATTCGAAAGTTAAATAAAAACACGCCCTCTTCTTCAGAAGAGATTTTTTTATTTAGAAAGTAGTTCACACTCTTAAACATGTACTGAGCAGAATACAGAGTTGATTTCACTTACTTCACATGTCAGTCTGCAACCTCCAGATCTAGTCCCTGCCTCTTGCTGCTTATGGCTCTTGCTTGGCAGTAGCAGGCTGAAGCTCACTTAAGTCTTACCAATTGCCACTTTCTGGTGTGGCACATCCTTAGGGCTTTGTGTTGGAAGCAGTGTTTTATACAAGCAGAGTCCTTTGACCTGTGGGGTACTAAGTATGACTGAGACCCTGAGTGGGATATACCCCAATATTAACTGCAATTGCTTTTCCACCATTAAAAAATCCCTTTCTCCTGGCAGCTTCAGCAGAGAAGTAAAAAGCTATTCGAAGATAAAGATGAAAGCAATCCGTAGTGTTCACTGTTGATCTTTTGGGGGGAAGATTAAAACAATTAGAAGACTGTTAAACTTGTCACAGTTTGAAATCATGAAAGGACAAAAATTAAAACTGGTTTCCAAAGCATCAGCATTTGACCAACGATAAATTGACTTGTAAAAAAAAAAAAAAAAAAGGAAAAATTAATATATTATGGTGTACTTATTTTTTTAAGTGCTTTAAATTTACTTATGGGGCAATCTGATATAATTTACTTTAAGAGTTCAATGGTATGAGGTTATATACAGAAAAAGTATAAGTATACACAGAAGTACTAAGGCCATGTTTTATCTACTGAAAGAAAGACACTAGATACTAAAGCCTTGTATAAAAACTACCTGTGGGGGATTGGGGAAAAATCACAAAATTAAACACTGCATACCTAAAAATAATTGCTGATCTGAATTACTGTTGATAATTCTTCTTCATATTCCAGGGTAATTTGAGAGGAAATTATAAGGGATTAAATGAGAAACACAAAAAAAACTGAAAAACAAAACAAATAAACCACACACCCAAAAAAATCCCCAAAACCCCCAACTTTTAAGCACTTGTCATCTTCAGTATTTATATTCCCATATGACCTTTAAAGTAATAAAGGAATCATTGTCAGAAACAGACACCAATATTGGATGTATTAGAAAACCTTGTTCAATAGGATACAAGTTCAGTAAGCTAACTGAAATCAATACAAATTCAGTTTTCAACCAGAATGGGCTCTACATGGACAATTATGAAATTAAGTAAAATTACGGAAAAAAACGGAACTACTGTTAATTGGGACAAAAAATTGACTTATTGTCCTACAAGCAACTTTTCTATAAACTTTTTATTAAAATGCATTAATAAATTAGCAACAGAGTATAAAAACCGGCAGCATCAATAGAATAAGCAGTCATCACCTAATAAATGGACAAGCTCACCTCATTTAAAATTTGACTTCAGCACTTACAGGTGACACTTGCTACACACACTGTAAATATACAAGCATACATACTGTTCATTATTTTTGCTTCTATAATACGCAGTGAGCATCGTACTGTAGTAGCTATGTGCTAAAGACGGTATTATCGCTTGATAATCTTGCACTTTTAATGACTTTGTTCTCATTTATGTTGTATGTAGAAATTTTTCAGTGAAAAGAATATCACACAGCCATTCAAAACAACAAACCACATTTTTCCAAGGACTTCCAGCTTAAAACGTGACACCAGTCATTACTGTGTTCAATAGACAGCTCAATAAAAAAAAAAAAATCCAAACTGCTACACTGCTTTTATGTTAAAATAAACATTCTACAGCCTATATAAAATAAATTTCATACTTATAGAAAAACTTGGTTCAGAGACTTATCAAAAACTTTCCTGCATCGGCACTATTATGTTTGAATGGTAATCTTACACAGCTAGTGTTTTCTTAATGTCCTGGGGAGCCTGATCATTGTAAATTACCTGTGACATCTCATTAATCCTCTTTTTCCTCACAAACGCATAATTAATGGTAACATTGACAATAATACACAAATTAGCTAAGTGACGCTTTATGGTGTTGGTTTTGATTAACGTCAGGAACCCAAAAATGACATTAATGTAATGCAGATCCCAAAAGGCAACCCGCACTTTGACCTCAAACATACATTTTGTTTGCACCATCACAAAGATTAATCCTTCCCTGGATGAAGACAAGACAAAACTCTGGCCACTGGCATTGCGTGCTGGGCTGTCGCTGAAAAACAAACTGCCTCAATTGCATTTGTTTAAGAAGGAAATCTTAATGCATAGAAAACAACGGCTTAGTGTCATTTCCTATTGTCTTGTTAGGACAAAGATAAATGAGCTACTGTCATGATTTAGATCAACTGCTTCTCTGCTAACTTCTATTATTTGCTTATTTATGGACTAGTGTTTAATTAAAAGCATACCTAGATAGAGGACTGGACAATAAAGTTACTAAAAATACCTTTGAACTTAATACCTGCTTATTTAGTGTATCAACCTGCGTTTAAACTATCCACATGTTGCAACGGACACAATACTGATGTTATAGGTACAAACAGGTAGTGCAAGAATACTAAGATGAAGCAATACGTTTATCCTAGCTTGAGCTAACAGGACAAAAGGTACAATTTATGCCAATAAGTAAAAAAAAAAACCACCGTTTTCAGAATTTTTCCCCCCCGAATATATATTTTTATGTACATACATATAACTGAATGTAGCTGGCTCAAAACAGGTAAAAGCTCCATTCCCCATTTTAAAAGCACTGTTTGCAGCTACATCACCATCTTTGAAATGAAGGTTAATTATGGTTATATACTCATATAATCTTTTTGGCAATTCCATAAATTTAACTCATGTTACAGAACACACTAAACCGCAAAACAAGACATAATTATTTTGTAAGGTACAGCAGCCTAGTTCTCTTCTAATAAAGGATATTCTCTTATTGCTTCTGTCATTAAACATTTTGCTGAAAAAGCTTATCTGTAAAAAGCAATAACTGATTTAGTTAGAGCTAACGTTTCTACGTGCATTAGATTTTGTTAGCCAAAAAACATAAGCAGATTTTCCTAAAAAGTGTGGAAAAGTGTTTAGATTTGTCATTGCAATAAAATACAAGATTGTCTTCAATTAATGAAATATTTTTTCTTTAGTTTCTCTACTTTTGTACTGGTTCATTAATATAGACAGATGAATAGCTGTGGGTTTATCATGAACACAACAGAAAGGAAGAAGGAAAAATTATTCAAGACTATAAATCACAGAAAGATTTTAACACAACAAACAGAAATCAGTTGCTCAGAACTGAAGAATAAAAGATGCACCATGTAGAAAAAATACCTTTCATGCTTTGATTATAATAACATGTATATAATATAAATAACGTATATTGTCAGCCTTTTAGATTTCAAATGTCTTATCAGCTGATCTTAACTCCACTCAATTTAAAACTGCAATTGATACTTTGAAATAACTTGTGTAGCTTTTCAACATTACTTTTAAGTTTAGTTTCGCATTAGTGTCAATTTTAAAGCATTTTATGCAAAATATACTAAACTTTAAATCACAAGCACATCTTAAAGCACTGTGGTATTTAAGGGGCAAAAGGGAATCCCATAGAGGCTATATATTTACTCTAACTAACCAGGACATAAATCCAGATTACTGCAATAAATTATTTTTATTATTTGAACAGAGTAAGTACAGTATCACGTTTGAAAGACATTTGAGTTTAATTCATATCTTCAAATTGGCAAAGATAAACAATCACAGCTACATCAACTGAAATGCACTAATGTATATAGGATATAAAAGCTAGCAGAGACAAATCTGTTCTTTATATCACCATTGTGGCATAAGGTCATTCAAAATGTAATTGTACTTCTTTGTAAAACATAAAAAATTGTCTGGTTGGAGCTGCAAATCTGAAATGGCTTTGTCTGTGTAGTAATCCTTTATCAGCTTGTATGAACCTAGTAATTCTTTGTTTCATACACAATTTGCTGGCAGACTACAGTAACCATTTGATACTTTGCTGAATTAATATTCAACCAGATACAACAAAAAACTCCTAAATATACGTCTGGAAAGAAACCAGCCCACTTTTAACCCTTCCAAGTTATCTAAATTTCCTCTGCACCATAGATATGATTAATATTACCCTATTAGCCTGACCGTGTCATTTTATTCTTTCGATTCCATCCAGCCTTGGAGAAAGCAATTCGTCAAGAGATACATTTATAGAAATGACTTGTTTCAATGTTTAAGTGCTGCACATTGACTTTTAATACTTAAAACTGTTACAGCAAACTGATTTTTAGAAGCCTATAGAATTGCGTGCAAGTGTGTGCATATGAAAAGAAGTTAGTCTGTAAGGAAATGTAATTTTTCTCACAATTCAACTAAAACTAGTATTCCGGCAGTTTATAAGAAACCTTATTCTAAAATAATCTTATCAGAGTTGTCTACCTAAAATTCTTGTTGTTGTCATACCCTGAAATTTAAGACCTATTTGAATTCTACAGCTGAGTGATATTTACGAATGAGGCATTTCCTTATTCTTCAGTTTTACACTAACCTGATTAATATGACAGGTCCAGAAGGCAAAAAATAGCAATGTCGGTTTAGGTTTCCTTTATAGTTTAACGACACCAAAATATTTCCATAAATATGAAAGAACACAAATTGGTTAAATATGGATTCAGTTTTATCTCCTCAGTATTCTGTATTTCATATAAATATTTGCAAAAACTAAATACAAAAGCAATGTGCTACTAAACACACACACAGAGGCCCTTTTTCCCAGCTGGATTTAAGATATATGTCTATAACTCTGCATTTCATCATAGAGCACAACATTGTATTTGCAGGAAATATAGTCAGCATCACATGTCAGCATCTTATATAACCTTTTATATATAGCTAATTCACAGAAGAATGGCTTTCCAGCATTCTACATTTCAAGAACTTAATACTTATTTTACCTAAATAAACAATTATTGCTTACAGTGATGGAAGAAAATAATTACAATTTTAGACATTTACCTGTTGCTCTGTGAAATACTGCACAGTGACAAAATCCTTAGTTACTTCACCTAGTTGTGAGTTGGGCAATTATTTATACAAACATTCTTTATACATTCATCTGCAGGTGTTTCAATTTGTTTTTTAAATAGCAATAAAAAAACCCCACAACATCAAATCCAAGCCACATGATGCGCACATGCATGTTTTGGGTTTTTTTCCCCATTTTTCAGGGAGAGGTAACAACCCTATTGAGACTGTACTTTATGAAGGTCTTTAATGAGAATTCTGACTATATTTTTTTACCAAGAATGTCAAATAAGCTTCAAAAGCAAATGTAAACTGTAATGCAAGTGACACATACTAAAAATAACCCTATAAATCTGTTCATTCTGTTTAGATAGTCTCCTGAGTTGTAAAAATGTGAGACTGCTTAGCTTTATTAGATGTTTTGGAGAAAACTAATTTTGGGAAAGTAGGCCACTGACAGTGTTACACTGTTCTAGTGATTTACAGTGAAGCCACCTAATCTTCTGTATTATCTTAGTAATAATTAGGGAAACCTATACCTAGCCTTTTTCAGGAAATTCTTTAGATAGCCATAAATATACAACCTCCTAATAAAAAGGATATAGATAATTTTATTGCTTAAATGAAGGTTAGCAACAAGCTGTCTTTTGCTAAAACAAAGCTACACAATATTTTTAAAAAATTTTCCATTCCATTTTAGCCTGTCAAAGCAGTTCCGGTGTTTCCCATGACACAGCAGCAATATTTTAATAAAAATCTCCTTAGTGAAGGATTATTTTAAAAAATGTAAAGGACACAAAACATTGTGAGAAAGCAAGCTGTAAAAGTTCAACATTTCAATTTAAGATATTACTGTTTGAAAAAAATAATAAAATCAAAGAAGCAATTTTAAAAGCTGCACCACATCTTATGAAAAAGTACAAATAAAGGGGGAGATATTTTAAGCCTTGTTGTATAATCTGAGTGCCTTAAAAATCACTTCTTTCTACATCTGAAAAATGGTATTAAGCAGAATGTTAACATTGGTTGCATCTTTTTGTGTTTGTGCCCAAAGCGACAGCACTCTAGGGCTTTGTTTTGGGATATCTTAATCAAACCTAAGGATGTATAAGCAGATCTACACAGAACTGCAATCTGACTACTGAAGACAGACAAGGCTCAAAAGCCAGCACCATATCCCTCTTGTCTTTTTATGAATATAACTTGCAAAAATTGTCATAGCATATTCTTTCTTATTTTCAGAACAAGACATACAGCATATAATGAACCATTTTAAGAAAATATGATGGCTGAAGGGATTCTGCCTTCACTCCAGTTCAAAATAAAAGCATAAACCAGCAGTTTTAGTGTGACAGTTATTATAACCATAATACTCTAGCAGACAGTGCCAAGAAGTCATTAATGCAATATTTATCTCTCCAATTCCTAAAATGCTGAGTTAATGGGCCAAATTTCACTATATCAACCAGAAATAGTAGGGTATATAGTAAACAGGCATTTCTTGTCCTGACCTCTATTCTGTTAATCTCACAGAAAGTTTTTTAAAAAAGAAACAAAGAAGTTCTCATTCTTTTAATTCTGAATGCATGTGCGTATGTGTGTGCATCTACAGGGTTTTTCTGGTGAAAAAAAGTAGCTTTTTGCACCTTCATTCAAAATTTCTTAGGTTCACTAAATGAATTCTCAAATATTCTGTTCAGATTTTCCAAATCTGGGGAAGAATTTATCTTTTTTTGTTAAATGTGTCTCATCACTACAAAATTACTTGTAACAACCTGTACTGTCCAGTCTTTTTATATAGATACATATATAAATTCAGATGAAGAAATATTCTAGTATTTAGTGCAAAATTAAATCTATGATCAGCATGGGAGAACTAATTACTGAAGCCTTTGACAGCAGGGACTACAGTAGTCTGCATCTGATTGCACACAAAATGGAAAAAAAAAAACAAAAAAACACAAACAACTAACAAATCAGCATACCCAAATCAAAAACTAGATGAAATTGGGAAAATGTGTGTGAGTCTTATTGAATGTGAAGAAAGAAAGGAGATATACACATATGCACACACAAGAAAGAAAAGGCAACTGAGCATTTAAGAAAGCAAAAGCTATCATACGTGCGCATCTATATAAAACATATGGAAAACTTAAGAAGTCCATTTTCAATAACTATCAGTTGAGATACCTACTAATATAGTACTTCTCTGTAATACATTAATATTTGATGCAAAAGTGACACTGAGGTCTATAGTAAATTTGCTAACAAACTAATGGAAATGCAGTGTGAGTTTAAAGGGAAGAAAATAAAAGGAATAGAATGTGTGCTCTAAGACTACTGACAATAATTCTTTAACCTATCACAAATTACATTTCAGCTACTGTGGGGTATGTATAGGCTCGTCACAACTAATAACATTTTTCTTTCATCAGGTTTGTGTTAACATTCTGCAAATTTGAAATGTTTACTGTAATGAAGTAATGCATTATATAGATAGCGTACAGTTGCTGGCTTTGTTTATATAATTTTAAAATATCTGAAAGGACCGCTTGGGCTAAAGAGCAATGTTATTGCTTCCATAGTCAGTTGATAGGTTGTTTAATAGTATTTTAAATATTTGTTAATGATAGTCGCAAGGAAATAGAAAAGCACAGAAGCAATGCAGAATGGAAATATCACAATAGTTACAAAGATTAAAATGCCACTAGGGGACAGTAGAAAGTCACAAAATGAGGTTCTGTTGAAGAAGCCAGAACAAAAGGCCTTTCTTTGTCAAAAAAGAAATCACAAATACACATTTCTAAATAAAAATCATTTCACATATGAGGGTTCTAAAATTCTGCATTAAACAGCAAGGTGGAAACTGGGAGACACTTGCATGAGTCTATTTTTAGGTCTTTTATATTTATATCCACGTATTTTCAAACATGCAGCACTTTCCCTTTAATAAGAATAAATTCAAGTGTGAAATAATTTATTTGCAGCACTTTTACAGTACTGTGACATTCCAAAAGGTATTCATTGTTACACATTAATGCAAACATACAAATTGACTTTCGTAATACTGGCAGTTTACCTGGCAGTAAAATTATTAGATAATGTAAGATATTGTGATATTTATTAAGCAATAGAAATAACTGTGTAGAATTTAAGGACTAATATACTTTAGAAAATTATTAGGAAAGATCTGTTTTATTATGAACTGATATCAATGCATGGGCACACTCCTTTTAGATGACAACAAAGGTAGTATTCACTCAAGAGCAGGACAATGCTTTTCAAAAGTTCATAATAGATTCCAGTATTCATGTTCTGAATTCTGCAAAATGAAGTACGGCACTACTTTATCTGGAAAAGAATATCAAAATCCTGTAGCTAGTAATGATACATTCTTTTTCCTCATTTGGCAGATCAGCCATGGACTCCAAATAGTATCCCACAGACTAGAAAGTTTGGTTCAGGTATTGTAGTTACAGAACTTTCAGAACTTACGTTGAAAACATTTAAAACTAATAAAATCAGAGGAATCTGACAGGCTGATAGGTCCTTCAGCTCAGATGCGTACAGGAAGTAAATGAGTATTTCAGAAGTACTTCAAAATTTTTCATTTCCAAAGCAATGCATTTCAGCCTAGAAATTCTCTAGATATTGGGAGCATCTAATCCTCAGTGATATATTTCACAATACATAGGAGATTATCTGATAGCTATGTAGCACATTGTGAATTCTTTTTTGCTTCTCTTGCACACTAAAACATACAAAGAGTTTGCAATTGCTGAAAGATTATGCCCATTCCAGAGTGGCAAAATGCAGATTCAAAACAGCAATGGAACTCTTGTCTCCTCACAGCTTTATAATTGCAGTCATCTCATAGCAGTGTCATGAGCTTGAGTATTTAACAGACCTTGGACAATGATATAATTATGCATTTGAGTGAAAACAGTAAATCTGTTGCTCTATAATAAGGGATAGGCCTGTTTTCAAATGGAAAACTTAACTGCCATAGCTTTATGTGTGTGCAAAAAAGAGTAGGGAAGTCTAACGAAGCAATGGATGTGCAATAAATACACAGACCAGTTAGATAAACACCCTGAGCTTGAAAAGACTACTCTTGTACTGTAAAACTGAAGGAAAGAGAGTGAGAGAAGGTGGACAAGAACAAAAGGGGAGAGACAGTGAAGGCAGAAGAGAGAGAGGGAAAGAGAGGGAGAGAAAAAAAAGAAGTAAATCACCTATATTAATTCTAAATCTCTCTTAATAATTTTTATCAGTCACCATGTGAGCAGAGAGACAAAAATCTCAACATATGTTAAAATTCAGAGGTGAATGGCATAGGCAATGGACAGTCAAGAACTAAAAGCCCATTTCCCAGACAGTACTGGAATTTTTTTTTAATCTGTGTCGTATTTCAATAACTGGCTCAGTTAAAGTTTCCCTCAAGGTGAGTGCATATATCACGCGACTGAAAATTTCATATGAGATGGGATGGTTTTGTTTCGCAGATTTCAAAAATAAAAATTCAAACTGCCTAGGAGATACATTTTAAAATTAGGCAAGGATGCATGCACTTCTATGAATGCAACAGGGGGTAGTACTTTTTTAGTCATTATTATGTCCTTGGAAACCCAGCTAAGATGTTTACTCTCAGGAAAAAAATGTATTTGGAGGTCAAAAGGACTTCTAGGAAATGACCCAGGGAAAACACTTCAGCCAACAGTGAATTTCTTCAATCATTTCCTCAAACCCTCTGAACTGTGGTAGTATACAAACATACTCTTAAATGCTTAGCTGAAAAGCACAAACTTATGATCCATTTTGCAATTGTAATTAAGCATATGAAAGTGTTTTTCGAAATTAAAATTTAAATCCTAAAAGGCAAAATGTGCTCAGAAGCAACTGATGTTACTGAAAGCAGTTACTAAATAGATAAAACACAGTAACTAGAATAAAGCCTGAAACATCATGTCATTCCACAGCAAATGACTCTGAAGTCCTTACAGTTTTGTAAAAGTTTTTAAAGTTCTCAGAATTTTAGGGACATTTCACAGAAGCGGTAACTTAGCAGTACAAAGGTTCAACGTAGTAGCATCTTCTAAAAGGAACTAGTATTTGGGCTACAAGTAAAATCGCTAATTGAGGGTTAGTAAATATTTTTATAGTTGGTTTATTTTTAAAAACTCAGATTCGCAGATATTTCACACAGGCTGATGCTTGGATTCTCCATCAGCAATACCATTGTGCCTTTACTGTGTGTTTTCAGCATATTTTTTTTCTTATATTTGACTTCATGTCTTTAAGTAATACATTATTTGTGCTTACTTTTCCCTTAGCTTCCTAGTCCTTTTTTTAAATGGTCTACCCAGAAAGAGTACTTCTTCCAACTGCCTCTAAAATAAGACTTTATTTTGCTGCAGTACTTCCTTCCTGCTATTATCAGAACTCACCCTCACACTGGTGCATCCCTTCTCTACTTTCCTACCTCAAGATTCTCAATGAACTAATTGCTGCTTTTACTTTCAATGTCACATGGCTCTCTGATGTAATTTCTTTCCTTGCTCTTCATCTCTTGATTTTCCGTGCTTGTGAATCACAGAAAATGACATAGTAGTGTAATTACTTCTGATCTGGTATTATCCTATATGTCAAATTTAGGTTTTCCTAAATCAGGATCCACATTTCTAACAACTTAGAATATGGTGCTTTGATGTGCTCAAGTGTAAGCTAATTCTCTCAGAAGGACTATTCCTTTACACTTTCATGTAACTGTAGGTTGTAGTTGCTTTTAACTGAGCTCTGAAATGTTGATGCAGTTTCTGAAAAAATAAAGGTTTATCCCTGTAAGAGGAACTTTGTGTGAGATGCTGTTGTCTGTTGTAGTATATGAAAAAAAAACGAATGGATTTACACCCAGTGATCAGAAAGACATGGTTTGCAAAAATATTTTGAAAACCGTGGCAATATCAGGTCTTAAATAGAAACTAATACTCAATACCCTGTAACAAATTAAGGAACCTAGGATACTCTTTTTTTCTTTTTAAAAAATCTGTTAGTGTTTTATTTCATGGAAAGTATCTTTTTGGGAGAGTAACTTTGTTTCTCTGTCCTAAACAAAGTAGAAAAAATAGCGTGCAAATGCTAAAACTAAAATCTACTCATCTTCCATTTAATTCTAGGTGCATGGAAAACAATGGTTTGTTCTGATACAGCACCTGATTGATATTTCCAGGGTGTGAAAAACTCTACCATGAGATTAGGCTGATATTGCATATTCAAACACATACAATGATATATTTGTCATTGCTATTGACCTTTATCTCTCCAGTTTCCTGACAACCTTTTACAGTTATTGACATTACAAATACCAGCGACAACGTGCAGGGCAAAGTATAACCTTTCATTTACCTTCATGTCCCTCAAATGACTCACATAGGTAGTTTCAACAAAAGCTGCAAACAATGATACTGTTGATTTTTTTTTCTTAACTTGCTAAAATGTTTTCCATTTCCCTCTTGTTCTCTGAAAATCATGCCAATAACTCACTACAAAGGAAACGATTTCAAATGAATACAGGTAATTAGAAGTGTCAAGAAATCAGCAGAGAGTAGGGTGTCTGCCATCATTTCTGTGGAAAGAGTGCCAGATTCCCTTTCAAAAAGGTCTTTGTCATTTTTTAATAGAAGGTAATTAATGTAGACTACAGTAAAGTGTACAAGATCCCAGTCACTTGTCTTTCTTTCCTTAGAAATGGGACCATAAAGATGTTTTGATTTCTAGAAACAATCTTCTGAGGTTATTTAAAAATGATTTTTAATTACAAGCATAGTCTTTTTAGACTCTTCATTAGTTTAAAAGCAAGAGGAAGAATTTGGAAAGGGCTCATTTGTAAGGGTGAAAAGTAAAGTTTTATTTTAAAAAGTCCAGAGCTAAACAGTAGTTTGTTTTGAAAGCAAAAGGATTATTTCACATAACTGACAGTATCCACTTAGGAGAACACTAAAACCATATCTGAACATGGAAATCTATCCACTAGTAGATCAACATTCAGCTATCTAAATACAGAAAGGGGAAGCAGTAATGCATTTGTAGTGAAAATTACAGATACCCAGTTTGCAAAATGGTACATACCAGTGCTAACAAAAATAATTATTTTGATATTTTTATAACCATACCTCTGACAAACTGAAATTCTTTTAAATAATCTTGTACAAAGTTTAACATTTCAAGTAAATTGAGCACTTTATGGAAAACTATTTATTCTGAAATCTAGAAAAAATATAGGGTTTATGATTTAGAAAAAATGTGTACAGTAAACCATAAAGTCAAATCATTAAGTTATTAGTGCATTAAGTAACTTCCCTTCACACAGAGTTAATGCCTCATGACAAGAAAAACCAACCAAGCCTTAAAAAAGTGTCTTAGCAACACATCTAATCAACTAGGTAATCCTAGGATGCTACTAATATGAATAACTACATTCTTTGCTGTCATAAAATTATCCAGAACTTTTCTGATTATAATTGCAATATTTTTCTATTTCTCTTCCTGTTTCCTACAATATGTCAGCCCTCCCTGATCCTTGATGACATAGAGAAATAACCACTGAATTAAGAGATTAAAATTTTTCCTCTCTTTTCAGTTTCATTATGGTGGACAGCTAGAGGGCTTCAAAATTATACATGCACCACTACAATGAGGTACACCAATACAGATATTTTATTTTAAGCAAAAGACCAAGTTTAGTGAATGCGGTTAAGTATTGTGAAACACAGACATTAAAACTTTTTTGCTAGTGGAAAAAAGGTCTCAAAAATATGGAAGACTGATAACAAAGCATAGGGTATGTAAGAAAAAAATCACAAATTTTAACTTTGCATTTCCATCTGTATGTTCAGTAATAGAAGATATTTATAATAACATTTACCAACACTATTTATTTGTGTTACAATGAGGTCATCAGTTTGGATTTTAAGGCAACATAGACATCTAAAAGGAAGATGCTGACAACCTTCTGATTTATGTAAATCAAGCCTAACACATTTCATAGTCTGCATGTCACTGCCAACAGGAATTAAAAAGTAGTAACAAACACAAACAGCTCTCTGCTTCGTGGTTCAGAAAACAGTTGATAGATCTTAGGGCAGAAATTCCCAGTCTTCAGTTCACGTCTTTTCTTCTGGATCTGAAAGCTGACATTTCCTACTGCACATGTAGATTCACAGCTGCAGGGGCTCTCTCATTGGGGATTGCTTCTACTGTATGCTAAAATCAATGGAAAGACTCTCACAAATTCCAGTGGACATTATATTATTTTCTACAGCAATAAAATCCAGAAAAGGTGCTTCAAGAAATCGTAAAGGTTTGTTGCCTACTTTACAGCTCAGAAGAATGACAGTTGGAGATCCACTATTTTTCATCAGGTTTAATCTGTGTTTCTAACTCCCTTGAGGAAGAGGAGCAAAAGTTGGAAAGAGTAGACCCATATATGTATTTTAACATTAAGAGGGAGTTGAAACCTTTGATCTTGAGACAAATCTGGAAAAGCAGTAAGAGTACTACTTCAGCCCAATGTGTTGAGTATGAAATTTACTGAAAAAAAATGCTTCTAGAAGTTGAGGCAAAACAGTTGTAAGCCTACAAATAAGAAAAAGATTTTTGCCCTAGGAAGCCATGAAATTCAGTAGACTAGTCAGACAAACTGTCTGAAAAATTACTATTATTCTACTACTGGTTTTATTTCTCAGAATATGTAAAAATGTAAAGTTACTCTATTGTTGGGCTAAAAATTGATAGCATGGTAAAATTACCATAGAAAATATAGTAAAAAACAAACAAACAAACTTATCTCTATGTCATATAACTTCTTAAAAGAGCATCAAAGTGAGCAGGTAGCCTAGCAAGCCCTTTATTATAGTTGTAGCTTTGTGATGAGACACTGCATAAAGTAATCCCGACCTGTACAGCTATCAGAAGTGTTAATTGAAGTCTATCAGTAATGGTCTGACGTATAAATTTAGAACACTCCTTTAACACTTGTAAGACTAAGTTTGGGTCACTATTTTGCAGTATCCTAAATGTGTGACTTGACACTAATTCCTTATCCTGAGCAACCACCTCAAGCTCTCTGTACTTGAACCATCCTAGTGTGTATAAGACAGCAGCCTTCCAAATGCAATACATTAGAGAAGTATTAAGACATTTCACAATTGCATGTAGCTAGACACACAGCTGGAAGTTGCTAGTTCAGGGAACGGGAATTACTGCTGGCAATATAACAGACAACAGTGGTATCCAGCCAGAAATTTAGAGATAGGTGAACATCTCACTACTGAATTCTTGAGTCCATCTGCTGGACTAATTGAAAGTTAGCTTAAAGAGGAGCAAAAAAGCCACCACCACCCCCCTCATGTCACTAGCTGGAAAGTTAGCTTCCCACACTTGAGAAATGGGTGACACAGATTAAAGACCCAGATTTAAACAGAGAGTAGGGAAACACAATACCCTGGCCAACAGATAACTGATTATTTAGAGACCTTTGTCAGTTTGGTAGAAAATTCTTCCCTGGCCCTAAAAGTAAATGTATCTGTCATAAATTAAATTGAGAAAAAGTTTCCACTGAATCCCATTTCTGTTCCATTAGGTGGGTTTATTTTACAAAAACACATTTAGCCCAAGAAAGAAAGAAAAAAACCCAGAACACAAACAAAAAAACCAAACGAACAAAACACATACCACAAAACAAAACCAAACCAAAAAAACCACACACACAACAAAACCCCATGAAAGTCAAAAAGCTAAACTAGCTCTATTCCTATTATTCTACTGTCCTGGGTTTACTAGGAGCCATTTTGCTCCTTCTTAGTAACTGGTGCAAGCTCTGTGCTTTGACTTCCAGCCTGGGCAGAGAGCTGATAACACCGATTGTTTTTAATTGTTGTTAAGTAATGTTTATTCTGGCCAAGGACTCTGTGAGTCTCATGCTCTGCTGGGGACAAGGGGAGGCCGGGAGGAAGCAGAGACAGGACACCTGACCCAAACTAGCCAAAGAGGTATTCCATACCACAGCACGTCATGCCCAGGGAGGTAACTGGGAGTTACCCAGAAGGGCACACTCTCTCTTCGGGGGGGTCGAACTTGTTCAGCGGTGGTATCGTATTCTCTTGTTATTTTCTCTTATCAATATTATCATTGGCGGTAGCAGCAGTGATTTGTGTTATACCTTAGTTACTGGGCTGTTCTTATCTCAACCCGTGGGAGTTACATTCTCCTGATTCTCCTCCCCATCCCTCCAGGAGTGGGGAGGGTCGGGGGGGGAGGTGTGAGTGGACAACCTGTGTGGATTGGTTTAAACCACGACATCTGCTGATCTCCAACTATAGCAAAAAGCATAACTGGAGCTGGGCTGAATATACAGAGACAAAAGACTGAACATTTTGACAACCACTTGTATTCTTGTCCACACCTTATTTATAACAGGGAATACAAAGAGAATCTTTAATTGAGTTGGGAACTTTTTAATATAAGAAAAAAATCCATTCTGAAAATAAGTGCTAAGCTAAATATTACAAATAAACCATATAAACATTATATAGAATACGTACAACTTATTTATAATACGTTGTATGATATATTAAGAATTATACTTCTGGTAGGGGGTTTTTCCACTTAACAGATTTCATTAATTACTAGCAAAGATACCAGTGGTTGTGCCTTGCCATCTACTAGCATAGAGAAAAAAGCATGACAGATCTGGAATTGTGTACTGGGCATGCAACTTTTGTTTTCAATTATAGCACTTTACCAGACCAACACACAGGGAAAGGTCTGTATTTTATGATAAAGAGTAAACACAGTGAACATTTAACTATGATTATTTCCCTGCCAAGTTATTTTAAAGAGCCTCATTCATGTGCAAAGAGTTTTGTAATGATAAATCTATTTCTTCCACCATAAAAATGGGATTTTTCATGAAATCTATACCAACATTTTGCAGCCCAAGCATATTAAAACAACATTAATGTTTAGAACCTGGATGACTAAAAAAAAGTAGTTGATCACAAAGATGTGTCCTTTGAACTGTTTACACTCATGCATCCCAGTGGGACTGTTACTTGTTGAAGGATGACAAATAAATGAAACAGGAAGCTGCTTTAAATTGGTATTTAATGTTGCCTCAAAACTTTTCCCAATTTGTTTGTTACAGAAGTACAGCTTTCACTACAGTGCAGTTTAGGCCAGTAGTAAATATTGTCTGTTTCTTCCTGTGCCCATGTGTGCATATGCACGCAGACATCTAAATGCCCTGTTGGCAGAACAAAAATTTTAGTATTAATAACAATAAGCAAATATAGCTTAATATTATGTTTTGCATTTACCCTTTGTGCAAGGTACAGGAGCACTTCAAATATCAATGTAGTTAAAAAACACCCTGGAAATTACTGCATTTCCACTCTTATCATGCCAATTTTTTTAGGACAAGAGAAGAAAGCAATCCTTGCAGTGGCCAGCAAGTTCGAGAGATTCACCTGGTTCAGGTCAACATGGAACGATTCAAGCATTCTTAACTATTCAGTGAGGTCATCTCTTTGTTAATATTTACGTTACATCATGTGAGTATTCTTCACTTTAATAGCAAGAAACCACATTTAATAATAAAATTATTAATAACTGCTATTAATATAAAGCATTTAATAAGATTACTATCTAATCATAGAATAAAATCTAAACCTAACAATAAATAATATTTAACACAAGTTAATGTCTTAAAATGAATTTTGAAAATGAGTTAATGAAACAGTGCCAGCAATTTCAGCTGTCAAGGTACCAAATGTGAATACAAAACTAAATACACCAAAAATTCTCCTCACTTAGATCAGCAACAAAACTGGCCCCTGTTACAATTATTATCTTCTCAATCCCAGAAAATGCAGGTACAAAGTGTTACCACTTAGTATCACCAGGAAATTTTAATTTTCCTAGATATCCTATCTATTTCAAAGTCAGTAAGTTGCAACAACCCCTGGCTATAGCTTTCACATCTCCTCAAAGCCACTGAAGTGTAAATGCCTGGGAATAGACACAAAACCATTAACTAGGTGAAACTAGACATACGAGCACTGAGATTAGAATTAGCTGCACAACAAAAATTAGAACATTACTGGGACATCTGAATCAGCATGGAATCTAAAAGATCTTATCAGTGGTCTTAGCTTTTTCATGTGTAATATGGAATTATCTTTTCCATTTACCTCAAATTGTGATAAAATTAATCAGTGAATACAGTCCAAAGCAACAGAAAAAAAAATACTATTGTTAAGTTAAAGCAAAGTGAACTCAAGTTTCAGGTCTATTTTGGTCTCACACAGAAATTCTAAACTTATCCACATCAAAATACAGTTTTGTTAATTGTAAACAGACAGGCAAGATGTACTTGTCTCTTCTCCCATACCCCCTTACTCTCACAAAAATTCCATTTAGTGGAACAACAGACACTAAACACAGGCAGAACAACAAAAGGGCCATTAGAGAGAAGAAAAGACTGTAAGATTTTCATTTCGACGGGGAAGCCTGCCGGATGGAGAAAGGCTGATAAAACTGGGTTAGTTCAGTCTTAGGAAAAGAAGGCTCAGGGGAGAGTTTATCACTATGTTCACTATGCCACTATGGTGGCACCAAAGAAGTTAAGAGATTCCTTTTTTACACAGAGTTACATGGAAAAGACAAAGAGCAATGGGTACTAGTTACTCCTGGGAAGATTCCAACTGGACAAAAGAGGAAAACTTTTCCCAGTTAGAACAAGCAATAGTTGGAATAATCTCCCCAGGGAAGTGGTGGATTCCCCAACATTGTACTTTCAAGATTTGGCTGGACAGGGTGGTAGGACACCTATTCTAGGTCATGGTTTGACAAGAAAGGTTGGACCAAACGGTCATTGAGGTCCCTCCCAACCTGGTATTCTGTGATTCTACACTTCTAGGAGATGCAAAAGAAAACAATCTTGGGAAATACTGTTATTCTTGCAGAAGTCTACATCTCATAGCAATCTGGCATAATGGATGAGAAGGATTAGGTTCTCCAAACTTTACATAAAAGTAAATAAGCTAATAATTTGAAGAGTAGAAAAGGGAAATTCCCTGGTACAGATTTCATTGGTTCAGGTAAGCAGACCCACTGTTTCTTAACATTTGTGCAATAGCGCCAATAAATAATTTTCTCTACATTCTTTTATAATTATAAAATAAGAAATTCTGGATCACATAACTTTTCTGCCACTTAAAATCTACTGTGATACTTTTTGCATTAATATAATTGCTATGCAGTGTACTAAATGTGATTCATTTTAATGCTATATCGATATGCCTGACCTCATAATAAATATTATGGTCCTGGTCTTTAAATGTTGAACAGTGGTGCTCAGGTCAATGGCATATTAATATGAGTCAACTACTTTCATGAATTGTTAATTAATTACTTTTGCTGTTTTGCACATTACACTGGTCCTCAAAGAAATAACAATAGTGCTTTTTTCCAAAAGAAAGAAGAATACCATATAACTGTCAAGCCAAAGCAAAGTTAAATCCATACTGTTCCAATTGCACGGATGCCAGTAGGAGCCTTTTTTAATATTACTTAATATTTGGATTAACATACTGCTCTGTTTTGAATTATCCCCAGCAAAGGATATTTTGGCTAAGACACAATGCCAAGAATGTTTTGTAGTAAGGTTGAGGCAGCTATAGAATTGACATAAAAATGAGCAAGTGGAGTTCAAGCTCTTGCAGTTTTCAGCACAAGCAGATCTCTCTACAGTAGCTAGTCCTCTGTGCATATCTTCAAAACTTGCATTACTGAAAGATAAAATCATATTTACAAGTACAAAGGTTAAAGTGTAGTAGCACTTTTGACACTGAAGATTATTTTATAATAATAACTATGTATCATACAAACAAAAAAAAAAAAATAGAGACTGTGCTCCTGTATAAAAAGGACCACATTCTCTTCTTCACTGCAGCCTCTCTGAAGTGGTGTAATTCTTTGGGTACAGTGCGGTTATGGTGGACTACAATTCTACAGACTGAAGACTCTGAACTATAAATCTAACTGTACTTCTAAAATGAAAAGGTTATCAAGGAAAACCACTTTAAATATTCATGATTTCTTAAGGAAACAAGCTAAAGTTAACTATTTGGGAGTCAGGAAGCATCAGAATAAAGGTTAGCCAGGCTACATCCAATACACAGTGGTATACTTCACAAAATCATAGAATTACGTAGGTTGGAAAATACTAAGATCATGAAATCCAATCGTTAAATCTCCATTGCCAAGTCCACCACTAAACCATGTCCCTAAGTACCACACAGAATCATAGAATTGTTTAGGCTGGAAAAGGCCCTTAAGATCACTTCTCTAATCCTGCTGACTATGCTGTTTCTGATAGAAGCCAGGATGCTGTTGGCCTCCTTGGCCACCTGGGCACAACTTGGCTCATGTTCAGGCAACTGTTGTGGTTAAAGCCCAGCTAGTAACTCAGAACCATGAAGCCACTCACTAACTCCCCCTCCTTTCCCCCTCCCCCCAGCTCCTGGAGGGATGGAGAGGAGAATCTAAAGAATGTAAATCCCACAGGTTGAGACAAGAACAGTCCAGTAACTAAGGTATAATACAAAACTACTACTGCTACTACCAGCAATAATTGATTGATGGCTTGGCTTCACGAGCGAAGATTTGGGAAGGGCTTTTACCCATGCTTACTACAAGCATGATGACCAAGGGCATGTGGGATAGGCAAATCCGGCTGAAAAAAGGCTGCTTAGGCAAACAGGAAGTTTCCAACCAGGACTGTCATCTCCTGGGGCAATCTCAAGCAACCGATGCCCTGATCCTCCCGCATGCAAGGTTGGATCTGCAGCTTCCAGTGCACCTTGTCACCCACTATTTCAACCCTCGCCTGTCCATACAGACAAGTGAGAGTAAACCTTTCCAGCCTGTGCAGTGGATTCCACCATCAATAATAATGATAAGGGAAGTAACAAGGGGAGATAATATAAAACTAAAAGGGGAAAAGGAAAACAATAAACACAACTAATGCACAACACAATTGTTCACCACCCACTGACCAATACCCAGCCTGACATGAGCAGCAACCTGGCCTTCTGGGTAACTCCCCCCAGTTTATATACTGGGCATGACATGCTGTGGTATGGAATACCCCTTTGGCTAGTTGACGCAGGACACACTCCCAGGTCATTTTACACAGGGCAGCTTTCCAGCCGCTCTTCCCCAAGCCTGTAATGTTGCATGGGGTTGTTATGGCCAAACTACAGGACCCAGCACTTTGCTTTGTTGAAGCTCACATCGTTGGCCATAGCCCATCAATCCAGCCTGTCCAGATCCCTCTGTAAATCCTTCCTTCCCTCAAGCAGATAAACACTCCCACTAGGGAACTTGGTGGGAATCTGCTAAGTTTGCAGTTGCAAATAGGGGTTCACTCAGTCCCGTCATACATACCATTGGTAAATATATCAACAAAACTGGCTCCAATGCTGAGCCCTGGGCAGCACCACTGGTGACCAGTGAACTCTATTGACCACAACTCTTTGGGTCCAGTCATTCAGCCAGTTACTGTTTATTCTATTGTCCTAACACACTTTCTTTCTTTACTAAAATCCACAGAACACATGCTATATCTTCAGTATCTTGTATTTTCCCAAATTCTAAAAGTGAATTGTTTTTAATGTCTTTATAACCCTGTTCATCGTTATTGATGGATGGCTAATACTCTTTCCTCAAAGGTAGAATTATTAATATGGTTAACCCAGTTTTGGTTACTTTTGCACTTACTCACAATTAAGGGGAAAAGGCAGCTACTGACAAATCAGCTTCATATTTAGGTGGCCTAACTGAATGCCTAAAAATTTTCATTGTCCATATTTGTTGTTATATTTACTATATAAAGCTTTGCGTTAAAATTGTGCTGTTTTCACATTTTGTTGGAATATATCTGTTTGCCTTCCACCATTACCACAATGCTTCTATCAACACTTCCATGCTTCAAGATGGTAAGCAGACAAACATGGCTATTCTTCATTTATTTGGAGCATTATTATCTTACAATATTAGAAGCATGATGACAAAATTAATTTGTATGCAGTGATAAAATTATAAGCATTTTATCATCATCAACCCATTTAAGAAGACTCAAGATTGCCCATGAAATTTGTATTGAAAATTTCTTTTTATCATTTATCTATGCAATTTTAAAATTAATTAAAAAGCTTACATTAAATTCATATTTTTAGAAATATAAGAAACATAGCTCATAGGATGTGCAAAACAGGCAACTATTTGGCTAAACAGTTTCAGAACACCTTATCTCATTCTTACTCAGACGTGTTTAAGTACAATCTTCCTGTGTTGAAAATATTATAAGTAAAATACCCACTCATACTGTTGAAGCAAGCATCCCTTGGTGTTTATGTCGGGACTGCAACTTCTCCAGCATTTCTGAAGATCCTCAGTTTACTCATCATTCCATTTTACCACACAGCTAAGGTAACACCATGGTAACACAGAATAGCACCATGATCAGGTGTGCACAAGCAACATATTTAACAGAATGACAACTTCCAGAGATACTACATAATTTAGTTCAGTACATACATCTCTGTCATAGTTTCTAGACAAAACAGTCAGTGGATAATATACAACTAAGTATGTTTCTAGGAAGATTTTGTTGTCAAGAAATGGGTCAAGATCAATTTTGGACAATGGTCCCGCTTCTCATGAATGGGACCATAACCTATATGTAAAGTTTAGCTTTCTGCAGGAGCTATTTTGAAAACAATCTTAGGGCCTGAGACAGAAACACTTATCTAACAAGACTCAAATTAATTTTGACTTATTCTTCTAATACTGCAAAGTAATGGAATATTTCTGTTCAGACTTTCTGCAAAACAGTTTTTGATTTACAGCAAATTGTAAGTTGAAGAACATTTAAGCAAACCCAAGCCAGGGTATTTAGGAATTCTTGTGAAAATTAACTACAGTGGCTGTTACTATTTTGTGAGAATTTATTACTCTACTAAAACATAAGAAGTATTTTACAGTTGTACTTTTGCTTAATCAGACAACATGTATTCAGTGATTTTTAGAAAAAAACCCACAAAGGTAATGTGGAATGAAAATGCATATGCTAACTATGAATACTACAAGGTTCTTTCAGAAATTCATTTCTAAGAATCTTATTGTACCATGATTATTTTATTTTTTTTAGCTAGGAAACAAGACACATCAGAGAGAGCAAAGAAAGAAAATCTATTCCACTAGCAACACACTATCCAATCACAGCACATCTGCCTTTCTTCTGTGATGACAACGATGCACAGATGTTTTTTAATATCCATAAACCAATATGCTAACTATAAAACCAAAGGAACACATACAAAATACTGCCAGTAATTCTATTAATTTAAGATAAAAACAAAGATGAAAACAGAATGAATCGGTTTCTTCAAAGAAACTTCTTTCTACTTATAAATCAGAGTACTAAGGAGAAATAAATACATATGTATCCTAGTGATCTAACACCCATCCCAAGCTAGCCCCATCTTGTGTCACTGCCTAAGTCATGCAAATTACACCAGAACTGCCAGTTGACTAAGATTAATGACACTGCGCCAGCTTCTTTGTTTCTCTCTGCGGCCGTTTAGTGTGAAATACTATCCAAAAACATTATCTATCCTCTATTAATCCCACAAATTTGTTCACACCATGCACATTGTTTAGGGCAATTTACAACAGGAACATACTGAGCACAATTGCATTTAATTACTTGGGTTCTAATTACATTCATTAAAGGCTAATAAAATAAATGAAACAGCTTTAAAAGCTTCTGCAAAACACATGGGTCTTGTCTCCCTCATGAAGCATGCTGTAGAGGTTTGATGTGAAACATAGTTTTCAATATATATGTCTGCCTATTATGTATCTGTTATATGCACAAAGACATTGAAGGCACATTTATTTATTTATTTATTTATTTATTTATTTATTTATTTATTTAAACCATGTGTATGTCGATTCTGAATGACCCTGAATACTGCTGATATTTACTTATATTACCAGTCATGAAGATGCCAGGCACCCCCAACTACTTTTTAATGTGGTATGTTGAGAAGGAGAAATATCAGTTTTAACATTCCAACCCAGTTCTTTTAACCGTTTCCACCTGTACTACAGCTATCCCCTCGTTTTCTCTCATCTTATATCTGCATTACAAAAGATATAAACTGACATCAGAAAGAGCGAAAGACAGCAAGAAGGAGAGAAGAAAAGAGCAGTGAAAACCACATTACTTTATTTGGTACATATTTTTTAAAATATTTTGTTAAGGTTCATTTCTGATATTCATCTGAGGATCTGAATTTTTTCTTAGTAGCTATTTACATTAAAAAGCACATTCTGCACTCTAGGCAGTCTAAATAAATCCCCCATGGTGGTTAAAAATGCAGCTTGTTAATAACAGAATTTCCTAATTCTTACATTTCTATGCTGTTTCCATTGTGCTTAGAATGCAGTTTATGGCAAAAGACAGAGCCTGAAACATGCTGTTGACAACTGTGCCAGAGAGAATTCAGCACTGGATATTTAGAAAAAGTGCTTATGGTGAGCTCCGTTTGTTACAACTATTAATTTTTCTTGGATTACAGGAAGATGGTCTTAGTAATCAGTGAATGAAACAAAGTTCTAGTTAATCATCCTACAAACCTTATACTATGTAGATATGTGGTCTTAGCTGAAAATCCAATTTGGCACAATTGGAAATTTAAAACTACAGTATTCTGCATCACAAATATAACGGTAATCAAACATGTCTGCCAACAGTTAAAAAGTATATAAACTTACACACAATTCTGTTTTATGAAGAAATGGAAATAAATAAATAAAAAATATCAGCCTTGATGATTAACCTCCAAATACTGTAGAATTTTAATAAATGTTTGTAAGCGCCATAAAACACTCAAAGATTTGATGCATATTCTATGAAGTAAATCAGGTCCATCCAATGTATTTTCCTCTTATAATTTAATAGACATTCTCTGGCTAGCAATTTGTTGATTTAAAAATATTTTAACTATTTCTGGGGTTTAGTCCCTCACTGACAAAATGATTACATTTTACCTTAAAATAAAATATAAAACAATTTTTCTCTTTGGAATATGTTTTGCAAGAAGCATGCTGTGTTGGTGCAGCACTTCAGGCAGTTTAACTGAGAGTAATAAAATAACCATGGCTATGTGTATCATTTTAGAAAGTTCACCTTAAAATTATACAACTTTGCCACATACACATCTCAAACTGTTTCTTATTATGATCACAGGATCAATTTCTTTTTCAAACTATTAAAAGAGCAGACGTTTAAAAAAATCACATGAATACCTCATTCAGATATATAAACCCCTCATTCGTGAATCAACATTTGCTTTGGAGAAGGGAGGAGGGGCACCCATCCTGCACAACAAAGCAGCAGCTCAATACAGCTGCCATCTGGCTTCCTCCTGCAGTTCACTTCCCATAGCAAACAAGATCCATAGTTTAAGGAGTGTTGGGGAAGGGAGAGGGGCTGCAGTTTTAACCTTACAGCTTTATGATGGGGCATTTTTCCACTCTATAAAACCCCCTCTTAATATAGGAGAATGGAAGGCTCAGGAAATTGTTAGTAGGATAGAAAGTCATTCACTTGTGTTTCTGGTTCAGATCCACATCAGCTTGGTGGTAACCAAATATAACTACCACCTATAGGCCTTTTTAATGAAATGATTTAGCTGACCTCAGTACAATATCTAGCAAGCAAGCATCCATATCACTAAAAGCAACACCAAATACAATAAACTCTTTCCTCCTCACTGCGCAGAAATTGCTTCTCACCAGTAGCAGCTGAGAACAGCTCAAACATTAAAGCATAAACCAAACTATCTTAAGTACAAGAGAAGAAAGAGTGCTAAAAAGCATGAAACAGTCATCAAGAGGTCTACCATGTGATATGCCATTTCTCCTTAAGTTCATGAAAGCATAAATTTGTCAACTTTCAGCTTATGTTCTAATGTCTATTGTCCTTACCTTTTCTTGAGTAGAAGTGATAGAAATTTTGCAGAAAAGAATCCAACAGTTTGGCTTTGCATTTATACTGGAGCAGCTAAAGACTCAAACTGACAGACATGAATTCTCTGTTCTTTTTGTATGTTGTGTAATAGCGTGCATTCACCGTTTTGTATGTTTGCAAAAAAGCAGTAGACCCAAAGATTCAGGCAGCGTACTCTGTTGGTTCTATCACAGATGACTATGACATAAATACATGCTGAAGCAATGATACAAGTGCTGGTTTAAAAAGCAATATAAAACCTAGCAGTTTACTTGTTCCAAACAGTAAGGATTCAAGTCCTTTCCCATTTAATTACCATTAATATCAATGGAAGCCCTGAAGGTTTCATTGCAATCAACAGAGTTTTTCCATTCCTTCAGTGGGATCTGACTGTACACACATGAGTGCTCCATCCCTGGCGGTGTTCAAGGCCAGGTTGTATGAAGCCTTGGGTGCCATGGTTTAGTGTGAGGTGTCCCTGCCCATGGCAGGGGGGTTGGAACTAGATGATCTTGAGGTCCTTTCCAACCCTAACTATTCTATGATTCTATGATTCTATATTCAACATAAAATACAGACAGTTCACAGCAGGACAAAATGAAAGAGAATTTCTTTTCATATCTAAAAAAGCAGCATCCAGTTTATTGTCAAAGTAAAGTAAACTTCAAATCAAACATTCACATAACTGGAAAGGTCAAATGCTGTTCTAATACCATACAACTGAATGGGTAATATCCATTAAGACCGATCAGTGAAAAACACCAACAAAATGAATAAATGCAACCCAAAAGCTAATGACCTCAATCCCTGGCAGCCCCTTGACCCTTATTACTACAGCTGCTGGTGTAGGAAAGGATTAAAGGGGGCTAGAAATCACTGGGTTAGCATACGAGGGCTCAGAAATTTGACCTTGCTTACTTACAACACATATCCCCTACTAAAAATGAGTATATGAGGAGAATTAGAAACAGAGCTAGCAAAGGTCAGCTTGAGTGCAGATAAACTAAGAAACAGGAGGCTTGAAAGGCAGAAAGGTTTTATTTCTCCCATAGCACTTTGTTGTAACCAAGATGGTCTTAAGGACAGAAGCAGGAGTAGGGCAGCTGGCATTGTTGAACATGCTAGATAAAATTTTGAGCACACAAAACCTTCTTCATGTCTTAAACAAAACCAGCAGCTTTCAAAGCTAAATGAAAGAACTACTCACCATTAGGTATGTACCAACTGGTTCATATGTCATAAGACATATGAATAATATCCTCATCACCATGACCAGAAAACTGGACTTCCCCACTAATTGCAACCATAAATTCAATAATCATGACACTTTTGTCAAACTGCCTCTGAAATACTCCTATACTAAGATACTTTCCTAGGTATTAAGGTTAACATCAAAGATGATAATCTACAAACCAAAATGCACAGAAAACCACAGACTAACAAATTTTACTCCAGAAACCTGCAACCATCTGAAACACACACACACAAATAAGACATGCTTCGCTGCTATCCCATTCACTCTGAAGAAAAATCTTGTGATACCATCCGAAGAAACCACCAACTATATAAAGAAGACTTTTAGTCAAAAAAATTCACTTCTATGAAAAGATCATGTTTATTTGAAAGAGATACCCAAGCATCACAGAGGGAATTACAGCTGTCAAATACGGTGCTTTGTACTGAAAGAGAAAATCATCAACCAACTATAATAATTTCTAGAAGATGGCACTTTGAAGATGTCTTCTAAAAACCATCTTGGCCTTCTTACAGCCTCTAGCCTCAGAAAACTCACCACCAGAAACATCCTAGGTACAACCCAAAGACTCATTCAATTATACAACTGTGCTTTCCGTAATATACATCCAAATACAGCTTATCCGAGTAATCTGCCATCATACAGCTATAATGTACGCAAAACTAAGCAAAAATTACGTGTATCAAATTGACACAGCCTATAAAGGAAAAAAGTACCCATCTGTGAGCATCTGTCACTAGTCACTGTGTTTCTGATCTCTCGTTCCTTCCTCTCTGATTGCTCACACACTATGCCCCTATGCTCAGGTAAAACCACCAAATACCTTTGAATTTCGGTAAGCAAAACTCATAACTCCACCAGATGCCGAAAATCATGGATGCAAGAAAGTGCTTTTATGGCACATTTTAATCTCCCTTTCTTCTCTCCCAGACTCACCCGTATTTCACATGCAACATCTTCTGTAGAGGTAAGTAGCTTTGTCTTTCTCTCCTGTTCCCCCCACAGCCCCATATCAGTCTGTCTCTTCACAAGTTCTAATTGCTTTTCTTTTAAAGGTGGTTGAACTGATGTATGTCTGCTATCTCTGAGCACCTGTTCTCAAACTATTATTTCGCCGCTGTTTCTATTTCACACATGGAAGAAAGGCTTGTGTGCCAGCAAGCCTGACTTTTCCAAATATTCCAAAAGATAGTACTTCTATCTACAGACCTCTTGCTGTATTTCTTTACAGTCAAGTTTTTTGACAACCAACCTAGAAGCGTGAGACAATTAAAAGGCAAATTACGGCAATTTTCTGTATTTTATAAGATTCTTTTTAAGCATAAGCAGAAAGCTTTAAAATGTATTCCTGCAGCTCTGAATATGAATAACTAACGGTGTTTAACTTTTTTATTGAAACAACAAAAAGGTTGTTTTTGCCAAACACATATTCAACTCTTCATGACGAAATAAAAATTAATCTCCAAAGAGGAGTTCAAGATTCATGCACAACAGAGAATTCCGGTTTGACACAAAAATTTTAAGAAGACCAGAGGTGTGTTTTCTATATTTTTCATGATGAGTTTCTGACAAAAAATAAGCCAAATACTACAAAAGAAGTAAACTTTCATGAATCAGTGAACACAAGCACTTACAATAAAATGAGAAAGTTCATTAAACAACAGAGATTATATTTCCTTGAGGGACAGTGAAGAGTCATGTAGCAAATAAAAAATGTAACAACTTTGAGTAGCATTCTATGCTTTACCTGTAAAAACATTTAGATTGTACATAATCGTTTGTGGTATTTATAAGACTGTTGAGTGGTTTTATTTACTGAAATGGAGAGAAAAAGAGTGAAACAAAAGAATGAAGATATAACAAATGTGAAACCAAGTTGTGTCCCACTAAACACTTACTTAGGTAACCACACCTTTACATAAATTTATGAAACTTTGCAGGGAAAACTATCAGGGTCCTTTGTTGCATCTATTCATAGCTGTAGCATCTCATTCATTTTACAGGTAAAAACATAATTTTTCAGTTCACATTTAAGAATGGCCACTACAGAACGACAATAATTTGTTCTTTTCATAACGGCCATTTATTTTATAAGGGTCTTTTCCATGCCTTGTGGTTTATCACCCATTCATATTTTCATAGGTAACTGTTGTACCAACTCCCAGTCTTTGTTTTATTCAACTAAGGAAGCTAAGCTCCTACATTTCCTTGAGGCTCTACCTCACCCTGTTCAGCTGCACCCATCTCAGTCGAACTCATTGTTTTTGAAAACAGACAATCAGAAATGCACATTATTCCAAGTGATGTTCAGACATATGAAGCTCTTGTACAACAGAATTAATTCTTATCTGTCTTTACTATAAATACATCAGATCCACAAGAACCTCCAGGTCTTTATAAGTCTGCACTCAAAAAAGTGTAATTTATAGCAAAAAATCTTGTTATGCCCATCTCATGTTACAGACTTCCATCACATTTTTTATTACTACGTGCTTCAAGATCACCCAGAAGTGACTTATTTTTGCATGAAAGCCTATTTCTCATCTGCTCTAACACCTACCCCTTTGTTTTTAGCATGTATTTTTGAGCCAGCGTAATTAATGAAAATGCTAACTAATACAGCCCCCCAAAACATTCCATGAAGAACATTCTTCCTGCACCTAGTATTTTTCTTTTCAATAATATTTATGGTCTCCTTAAACATTTTTTAATCTTAATTTATAAATGTCTTCATTACATCACAAATTAAGAGTCAGAACATCATAGACTATACATTTAGTGACAATACACTGAAAAAATGTTAGCCATCACAAATGTGTAACTGGATTCTGACATTAACAACTGTTCCCCACTCTATATCTGGGAAGTTAATTTCACATGGTTACACAAGTCCTAGTACAGCTTCTCTAATACTATTTCAGGAATTTGAATGTATCTAATATATACAAATATATACTATACCCCTGGGTGCGCTTCCAGAAGTGAAGCAACATTTGCAACTATCTCTAAAAGACAAAGGCAGGTATATTCTGTTTTTTAAAAATAGCACAGTGACAACAGAATGCTTTTCAAAAACATTACAAAAAGATGTACACCTTGGCTTCAGAAGATAGAAAGTTGCATCCCTCTTAACTAGAACACATTTGAAGGAAAACAAATGCATACTGTGGCAAATGTTGCCTCAGTATTAATATATATTAATGCATGTTCCATTGTAAAGACCAGAAAAACATACACAGTACACCTCTGAGTTGCCCCCAAGTAGGGTAAAGAGCAATACTCTTTTCCCACAAATCAAAACCCAGAAGATTCTTCAAGAGCTACTTAATCAATTTTTCTAATTCCAGTAAGAACCTAACTTGGTAAAAGCCTAAAAGATTTATAGTTACAAAGTTATTTTTAAAGTAATAAATAATAAAAGTACAAATAAAATATTATACTGCTGCATCAGTAACACAATGTACACAAATGTCAGACAACTTGAAAGCTTAAGTATCAATTTTTAAAGCTTACCAGGTAGCTTTTGGATCATTGGCTCTTTGGAGCAAATCCCACAAACATTTTCAGACCAATTCCCATGGGCTGTTAGAATAAAGACAGAGCCTCCACACTTAATCACACAGAACAATGGTACAAGACTCATTTTTTCATTTGATATTAATTCCATATTGAAGGCACAAAAATGAAGAGCTAACTAGCTGTTACTGGATGAATTGGTGTTGAAACACACTAAGATGCACAATTACCCATTTTACTGTTGATTAAACCAAAAGGCTTGAAGGAAAGAAAGAAGTACAGAGATATTTCTTCCAAGGCTTATTTTTGTTTCTACTGATGCAAGGCCGAAAAGTGTGACAACAGGTAAAAAATTATATCATTTCTCCCCATCTCTCCTCCTCCACTATGGCCAGAAAAGTTCCTTGCTGTTCCTTGCTGTCTCACTATTTAAGACTTTTGTAGCTTTGTATCAATTTCAAGCAAGTTGTAAGTTTAACCCTTTGGATCTTATGCGACACTACAACATAAAAAAAATATTATTTTTAATAAAAATTTGGTTTTGAGCTAACACAATAACACAATTTCTAAAAGACAGCTGCATCTACACTCCAAAATTATACTCGAATAAGCTTCCACACTAGTGACTTGTAAATCTTTTATTAAATGGAGCATAATATGCTGCTTGTCCTTAATGGACTAGAAAATATATTAACAGTATATACATTTTGCAGCGCTGAAGTTACAAAATATAGCAATACTGTACTTAGTAATGGTGAATATTGTTTTACAAACAGCATGCAAATACATTACTTTGAAGCTGGTTTAGAGATACCCCTATCTGTTAAGATACGGCTTGGCTGCAAATACATTAATCTAAACAAGACTGTAGCATACCTGTAATGTCCTACAAACACTAACTGATAATATTTCCCAATTATAAACTTAATTCTTATGAATGCAGTAAATGAAGATGTGGAAGTGGACAAGACCTCATTTTGGGTAAGACTTTAGTCCTTGTTAAAATGTTATTACTTCAGAGCTGATTATATATCATCGATATAACAATAACAGATGTCTTATTTGTGCATTCCTTTTCTTCCTGCCTTTCAGCTATGATTTTACAACTTGTAAAAGATTAGATAAAATTGCTAAAGGATTTACAAGACTTCTGCAGTATTATATAGGAGGCAAGTGTCATATTGTTTTTACAAACTCATCAACCAACATAACTCTCATTCAAAAGGCTATACTGTTTTACTTTCCTAGTCTGTGAAATCATTGATTTGGAGCTAAGTTTATCAGTAAAGATTACTACATGTGATAATGGTGACAGATAAGAGGTAATGCTAACCGTGAGGATACTGCGCAAGAACACTTCCACTTACAAATAAATGCACACAAGCTATAGCATTATATTCTCCCAAGGTTTGTATGAATCATGCTTTCATCACAAATTCTATAAATAGTTTAAAATAGTAGAGATTGATTTGAAGCAGTTTCCTTTCCATTGTTCTGTCCTTCACTTCAATATGCAGGAAGATTATAATTACTGCATAAAACTTCCTTAACCAAAGTTCTTTTCTGTTGCATTTCACTGTCAAGAACAATGACTGGAATGGGACTAAACAATAAACTGAAAACACACAGAAATTTGGGATTTGCAATTTTTGGTAAAAAACATGGGTTTTTTTCCCAGTGTGCTAGTATTTTTCCCTTCCTAACTTTTTCCAGTTTTGAAATAAAAACTCTATTAGATTAACCTGTACAGTTTTACCACTGTCTGTGGAATCACAGAGCAAAAAAGAACTCAATTTTGCACTTTTTCTCCTTTTTTTTCAAGTTAGAAGTTAGTTTGCAAGTAACCTAAGTTTTGGCATGGAGGTTAATGTTAGGACTTAGGGAAGTGTCTCTTCAAAAGTATGGCATGTAAAAGACATCACTTGTAAACTGAATGAATAAGTATTACAATTATTTATGAGCCTGAATTATTGCCAGAACTAGAGGACTGTTCTCCATTTCCCCAAATAAGCAATCTGAAATACTTATACAAAATGTTTAAGCTCTAGGACTTAAAAACTTAATCATTAATTTTACAAATAGTCGTTCCAAGAATTTTAACCTTAGCCACAAATATTCACCCTTTTCTTCACTGGAAACTTCATTCTCCTCAGGACTGCATAACCAAATTCTTAATCTGTTTATACATTTTCAGTTGCAGCTTAAAAGTCAGAGTTCACCAAAAAGTTTTGAGATGTTGTTCTCCAATTAGTTTTGACCAAAGCTATGTAAACTCCATTCCCATTCAGTAAGTAACTCACATTTACGTCTATGCAGATGGGTACAGAAATCACACATCCTCATTCTGAGATAGTCAGAGGAAGCTACATATCCAAGCTTGCTGCATAACCTCTGCAAAGCAAAAGAGAACACTGATTAACATGCTACCATACTAATACAGCAATCTGGATTTCTGGACCTGAGCTGGACTCACACTGACCAGCTCAAAGCACAGAAAGAGCAGCTCACATTCATTTGTATCACTCTGTATAGATGTACACTTTAAATACACCTGTGGGGTAAATAAGTATGGCACAGAAATATTCAAGTGTATTCTGAATACTATATTTTTTTGAGTCATGGAAAACACCTAGCTCACCTACAGCAATCAGCTATGTTGAAAAGTATAGAGTGCAGGTACTGACTCAGTTATATACATTCAACTATCTAATGTATGACTACCAACTGTGCCATGCAGTAGATCTGGTCTATAAGCTTCCCAGTGTAAAGAAAGTTCAATGCACCTTATTACATGGAACTTTTCCTAAAACTGTACTTTTTCCCCTAAAATTACTTATTTAGTTTAAAAATTCCTACTACTGATGAAATTCTGAATTTTACTTAGATGTAGTAAATCAAAGATGCATAAGAAATTAATTAGTTCTGATCTTTAGAAATTAGGCTTAGGTAGTATACCAGAGAAAAGGCAACAGTCAGCTGATTCCCCTACACATGAGATACTCCCCGGCTACTCTTCTAATCATATAATCTACTGGTCAGAATGCAAGCAGAACTTCCTTGGCAAATACTCAGAGCCAAACTACCATTAAGCCTACATTTTTCTCCTTAAACAACCGTATTACCATTTCTCCCAGCACAAAAAAAAAAAAAAAAAAAAAAGATTTTGCCTCCACATATTAATGAATGATGTATAGATAATCATAGGTTCACTAATGTCCTGCTACACCAGTATCAGTGATGAACCACTACTTGCCAGACTACAAAGTAATGAGTGCTGAAGTTGCAAAATATGTGATGAAAGAACACAATTCAAAAGTTTAAGTTATTCTGAAAGTTCTTTTACAGTTGAACACCGCTTTATGCAGCCAAATAACCTACCTGACATGCATTATTAAATAACATATCCACCCAAGAGCATATCAGTGAAATACAAACAGGCTCTGAAACTTCCGCCATCAGAAGAGAACTGAAAGAGAGCCTTTGGTGCTTACATCAAGGATAAAGAGCTGGATCAAAAATGCTATTAGTCGTAAGGACTTGCTCACATTAAGTTCCGACAACTGGAAAAAGGGAAATATAACCCCCATCTTCAAGAAGGGGAAAATGAAAGAAAGGGGAATTACAGACCAGTCAGTCTCACCTCTGTGCCTGGCAAAATCTTGGAGCACATTCTCCTGGAAGGCATGCTAAGGCACATGAAAAACAACAAGGTGCTTGGTGACAGCCAGCATGGCTTCACTAAGGGGAAATCCTGCCTGACCAATTTGGTGGCCTTCTATGACAGGGCTACAGAACTGATGGACAAGGGTAAAGCAGTTGATGTCATCTACTGGGACTTGTGCAAAGCGTTTGACACTGTCCCACATAACATCCTTCTCTCTAAATTGGAGAGATATCAATTTGATGGATGGACCACTCAGTGGATAAAGAACTGGCTGGATGGCCACACACAAAGAGTTGTGGTCAAGGGCTCAATGTCCGGCTGGAGACCGGTAACAAGTGGTGTCCCTCAGGAATCGGTGTTGGGACCGGTCTTGTTTAACATCTTCATCGCTGACATGGACAGTGGGATTGAGTGCACCCTCAGCAAGTCTGCCAATAACACCAAGCTGTGTGGTCCAGTTGATATGCTGGAGGGAAGGGATGCCATCCAGAGGGACCTTGACACGCTTGTGAGGTGGGCTGATGCCAACCTTATGAAGTTCAACCATACCAAGTGCAAGGTCCTACACCTCGGTTGGAGCAATCCCAGGCACAGCTACAGATTGGGCAAAGAAGAGATTCAGAGCAGCCTGGCAGAGAAGGACCTGGGGGTGCTGGTTGATGAGAAAATGAACATGAACCAGCAGTGTTCGCTTGCAGCCCAGAAAGCCAACCGTATCCTGGGCTGCATCAAAAGGAGCGTGACCAGCAGGTCAAAGGAGGTGATCCTGCCCATCTACTCTGCTCTCGTGAGACCTCACCTGGAGTATTGTGTGCAGTTCTGGTGTCCTCAACATAAAAAGGAAATGGAACTGTTGGAACAAGTCCAGAGGAGGGCCACGAGGATGATCAGGGGACTGGAGCACCTCCCGTATGAAGACAGGCTGAGAAAGTTGGGGCTGTTCAGCCTGGAGAAGAGAAGGCTGCATGGAGACCTCATAGCAGCCTTCCAGTATCTGAAGGGGGCCTATAGGGATGCTGGGGAGGGACTCTTCGTCAGGGACTGTAGTGATAGGACAAGGGGTCACGGGTTAAAACTTAAACAGGGTAAGTTTAGATTGGATATAAGGAGGAAATTCTTTCCTGTTAGGGTGGTGAGGCACTGGAATCGGTTGCCCAGGGAGGTTGTGAATGCTCCATCCCTGGCGGTGCTCAAGGCCAGGTTGGATGAAGCCTTGGGTGGGATGCTTTAGTGTGAGGTGTCCCTGCCCATGGCAAGGGGGTTGGAACTAGATGATCTTGAGGTCCTTTCCAACCCTAACTGTTCTATGATTCTATGATTCTAACCAAGCTATAGTGAAACTAAGTGATAAAAATAAAACTAAACAAGTTCAAATCAGGCTACTGATCAGCAAAAATAATTAACCACAAAGAATTTAGCAAAAATCTGTACTTTTGGGTGATTTTCAATCAAAGTTTAAAGATATTTTGGGGTATCATTTTATTTTACAAAGATGCCCTCTAATTCAATCACACTTGCTAAATTATAAGCAGCAATTAATTAATGAAATATATGCATAACAATATATGTTATGCAAGAAAGAAGGCTAAATGACCATAGTGGCTTTCCTTCTGGCCTCAAACCAGGAAGAACATATAACTGTATTAGCAAACTGGATTATATTTTAAACCCATTTAGCATGCGACTGAAACAGAAAAGTAAGACTTAGGCTTCATACAGCTAACACAAATATTATCAAATATATCGTTTAGAATATTAGAACACTAAATATGGAAAGAGTAAACTCATTTTCGGAACTATTTTTTTTCTTAAATGGCATTACGTAACAAGCTATTTTATAGCTTGGAGCAGTCTCATCAACTTGCCATGAATGACACTAAGTATACTAAACCCATGCAGCATGGCAGTAGTCTAAATTTTAACCTATCCTTAGGGACTACTTAACCTCCTGTTTTACTTTTTCCAGACCAAAGCAATGCTAAGGATAACCAAGAGATGATATATTTGTCATAACTATGTAAAGGTCAACCAGGCTTAAACACATTGGGTTCTACTCATAAATATTTGACTAATAGCATATTTTTCATCTTTAACACCCAAGATTGGCACTTTGGTAGGCAGCAAATTATTCTGACTGAACAGCTAAAAATACATAGTTCCTGAGTTTAATCTCTCCAGATACGTGCTTGAATGCCAATGTCAAATATCAAGGAGTGGTAAAAAGTCTTCTATTACCATTCCTTACATTATAAAGCTAACTGACTTCATCAGTGTGAGTTGTACAATGTGCCCAATTTTGAACTTGCTTACATCACCTTCACTCCAATTAAGTGATTTTGGAGTCACATCAAAGCACTTGAGAACCTGGTCCTATACATCTCTTTATTACTAACCAAGTGGCAACTTCATTTTGTTTACAGGACAGAAAAGGCAAACTAGCTTTATTACAGGCGACCGAGTTCAGGCCTGCCTAAGTTTAGACAACCTACATTGCCCTTCTGGATATCTTTGAAGCAAATGGGTTTAGTGTTACCGTACACATTTGTATAATTCAAATACACTCAAAACTTTTCTTTCCTCACAAAAAAAAGCAGCACTATTACTCAAGGAATCCTTTTTTTTTAATAATAATAATAAAAACGAATTTGATCTGCAAAGAAGTCATTAATGGCTACTATTAATATTTTCCTCACTAAAAAAGAGGACGATGGGGGGGGAGCCCCAACAACAATTTCATACATTTATGTGTTTTCCAGGCTGTTGGATAAGGCAGGGTGTTTTTCCCCCAGTTCGTATGGCTTGAGTTAGATTTAAAAACAATTCCCAGAGGAGGTTGATAAATGGATTAAAGTGGAACATAAATTCTCTATGTCACCCCGTCCCTTAAACCTTGATGTCAGTAACATGCCTAATCATTCCATTATTATAAACGTCAAATATGTTTTACATGTGTTAGAAAGAGCAAACGGGTATTAGAAGAAATGGAAGACTCAAGAAACTGTAATGCTATTATATAAACCTCCATGCAAAAAATATCTAAAATATTACCATGTTCACTCATTAATTAAAGTATTTCAGATTATTGTCTTATAATTTGTAAACTATAAGGTACACTAGTGTATCCATTGTGCTATGCATACTTTACTTTCCCTTAATGGCACTGCTTCTATGAGCTACCATAATTAAAGACCATAAATTTTTTCAGTGGTTAATTTGAGAAACAGTACACAGGAATCTTGCTTTAAAAATATGAGTTTTTATTCTACTCAGAAAAATGAAAAGCCTCAGCTGAAGCAGTGTTGCACTATCTTTTAAGATATTGCAAAGTATAGACAGAAAAAACAAAAAAATTACAACTCTTTCAGAAAAATGACTTACAAGAAAGACTGAAAGAACTGGGCTTTCTTACACTACCAAGCAAAACCAGAAGTAGATCAGCACTGTAATGATCCTAAAACAAGTAAAAATTACAGTGATTTACTATTCTCCCCTTTCTTCAAAGTATACAGAGGAAAGTAAGTTGTTTTATTTGCAATCAGCAGGCTTGGAATTAAACACTAGAAACAAGCTTTCCAAATACAAACGAAGTAAAATACAGGAACATGTTACCAACTGAGATTATGAAAACCTCAATATGGAAGTGTACAGTGACAAATTAGGAATGCTTAGGTATGAGACAATGAAGTACTTGATACTGTATACTTGATACCAGATCAGTCAAATATCTGATCTGGTTGACTATGTAATCTCTTGCGGTTACGCATTTTTATGATTCTGTGGTATAATTCAAAAAACATTACATCCCTTTAATGGTGAAAATACTCAATATACTCAGTATGTAATGAGAGGTGAGAATCCTTGGGCAATAAAGTACTACGCATTTTAGAAAAAAAGTGAGAGACATCTCAGCTACTCAGTAGAAGTCCCTAAATAAAAGGTGACAGTTGAAATTTCACTACTGGGGGGAGGGGAAACAAACAAAAATCCAAAAAAAAACCCCCACCCCAAATCTATTTCTATGTCCCTCCCCAAAGCTTATCTACTTTTAAATAATCCAAATTTCCTCAAAATTGTTACAAGCTGAAGAGTTCCATTTTGCTGCACAACCTTGCTTCAGTCCTTCTGTTTACCTGTATTACAAAACAATATTTAAAATTTCTGATCACAGAATCACAGAATCACAGAATCCCAAGGGCTGGAAGGGACCTCAAAAGATCATCTAGTCCAACCCCCCTGCAAGAGCAGGGTAACCTACAGTACATCACACAGGAACTTGTCCAGGCAGGCCTTGAATATCTCCAGTGTAGGAGACTCCACAACCCCCCTGGGCAACCTGTTCCAGTGCTTTGTCACTCTTACAGTAAAGAAGTTCTTCCTGATGTTAACGTGGAACTTCCTATGTTCCAGCTTACACCCATTGCCCCTTGTCCTATCACTGGATATCACTGAAAAAAGCCTAGCTCCATCATCCTGACACCTACCCTTTACATATTTGTAAACATTGATGAGGTCACCCCTCAGTCTCCTCTTCTCCAAGCTAAAGAGACCCAGCTCCCTCAGCCTCTCCTCATAAGGGAGATGTTCCACTCCCTTAATCATCTTTGTGGCTCTGCGCTGGACTCCTTCAAGCAATTCCCTGTCCTTCTTGAACAGAGGGGCCCAGAACTGGACGCAATATTCCAGATGCGGCCTCACCAAGGCTGAGTAGAGGGGGAGGGGAACCTCTCTTGACCTACTAACCACTCCCTTTCTAATGCACCCTAAGATGCCATTTGCCTTCTTGGCCGCAAGAGCACATTGCTGGCTCATGGTCATCCTCCTATCCACCAGGACCCCCAGGTCCCTTTCCCCTTCGCTACTTTCCAGCAGGTCAACCCCCAACCTGTACTGGTACATGGGGTTGTTCTTCCCCAGATGCAAGACTCTACACTTGCCCTTGTTAAATTTCATCAAGTTTCTCCCCGCCCAACTCTCCAGCCTGTCCAGGTCTCGCTGAATGGCAGCACAGTCCTCTGGTGTGTCAGCCACTTCTCCCAGTTTTGTGTCATCAGCAAACTTGCTGATGGTGCACTCAGTTCCCTCATCCAGGTCATTGATGAAAATATTAAACAGCACCGGTCCCAGCACCGACCCCTGAGGGACTTCCCTCCTTTGTCTCACTTGCATAGAAAATTTCACACCCCTTCAGTACTACTTTTTAACCTTTAAATTCAAAATTTGGCTTCATTTATTCTTTACTACATGCTGTCCATGTCATACATACCAAGAATAATCTTATCACCATAGCAGTTTATTGCATAAGCACTAGCATGAAGATATATGTTAGCAAATGTATTTCAAAAGCTCTCTCATGTATATTTTTTTAATACTTTTGTGTACGTGTGTATATATATTTCTATTTTCATTCAGATATGAGAGAAAATAAGTTTGAAAGATTTAGACTCGAACTGTCCACTGCTTTGGGCTCTCCAATGTAACATGACTACGACCTGATTTTTCAGAGTACCGTCTTTAGTACTCTGTACATCAAAGGTACAACTTCCATTAAATTCAGTTCTACTGACAATGCTTACCATTTAGTGCTATGAGGCTCTCAAATGTAAATTCTTGGCAGAATATATTTAGGATAATCATACTGCTTACTGATTGGCACCTAATTTACGCGTCTAATTTGTGAGGTTAATCCTCCAAGGCTCTGCTACCACTGACAGAAAGAGGTAGCCCTGCTGTCTCTGGCTATGCATACCTATTTCCTCCCATGTGCTGGCACCAACATTTATAAGGCTGTTCAGTGAGTTGGAGTCGCAAGCTGATTTACTTGAAAAATAATACTGGTAGATGGAGAAAGACGTTTTGCATGACAAGTTATCAGGTGGATCAGTTGATCTACCTTGCCATGCATGCATACAATCAGCCGTATTAGTCTGAAACTGGCCAAAGCAGATTGGGATGATCTCTTTAGCCAGCAGCTTATGGCACCTACGTAATTAAATTAGATGCCTGGCACAGAATTACGTACATGTTGTGTCAAAAAAAGACACAAGGAGTCTGTAACAGAACCAAGGAGAGAATCAGTATTTCCTGGGCAGCAGTTATGTTATCTTTACACTTCAATTTTCTGTCTACAGTTCCTGCTTCCTTCACCCAGTACATATTCCAAATTCTTCAACAAATGAGGCAAAAGTCCTACAGAAAACAATCTAATTCATCACACAACTGCAGGGTTTTCTCTGTACAACGAACAAAGCTGAAATCTCTCTGGGAAAAAGCAGTAATTAACGGTATTTTAACACACAGAGACAAAAAGGAGAAATTAACTTTAAATAATTGTATTTGAAACCAGAAAGGTATTCTCATATAGGTTTCTGTATCTGACTACTGAGAGCTTAAAAAGGCAAATTCAAATTCCAGAAATTTCATGATGTGAAATTACAGTGGAATCAAGTGGCAGGGTCAGAACACTTAGGGCATGTTACCATCTCAGTCACGGAAATTGATTTTTAAATAACTCATCATTTTCAAAAATCTTTTAGAGCCCGTTACAGAAAATACATAAACATGCAGCTTAGCACCATAAAAGTGGCACAAGTCCATTAAAATTGATGGACTTGCAATTGACCATAGACCAGGCCCCGTGTATATAAAGCAGTGTTTTCAAAACACTGTGAATGCAGACTTATTTTTTTTTTTTTTAATTATTTCAACAAGCAAATAATTGTTTTAAAGAAAGATATATTGGGTATACTAACAGTACAGAAAACTAGATTTGCCTCAATGACTTCTGTGATGAGAAAAAAATCTGAGGACACAGAAGGAAAACTATGCCTGCCTGACTTTTTTAATTGGTATTCTGCTATGTATAATCATTCTATTGCTGTCTTGTTCTTCACACTGTTGTGGTATCAAGCAATTCCATTAACACTTTCAGGGAAAAAAACAGAAACTCATGGTGACTTATATCTTGTGAATTGGCAAAACAGTTAATGTCTAATAGTGACGCAGACCAACTGCTCCATTTTTTATTTGTTTGTTTAATACATACTGAAGATATTGTGGTTTGTTTCACAATACAATCTCTTTCAGAAAGTACATTAAAACCTATGGATATAAATTAGATCATAAATTGAGGGTTCTCCTTGTTTATAAGGTAACTACTGTACCCTGTGGAGGTGTTTATTAGACCTGTTACAGATACAGTTGCTACCAAGTTAAGTGGAAGCACGCTCAAGTTTTTTCTCACAATACAAAAATGCCAAATAAGAAGAGCTGAATTTCACAACAAAAAAACCCCACGCAAAATATATGAAAAGACTGAAGAATAGTTATAGAAATATGTGCACCAAAGAGAATGAACTAGGAATATTACAAGAATTAAGAAATTGCAGCAAGCACTCTAATCAGTTGCAACAGATATTCTAGTCTTACTGTAGTTCTCAACACAAGCACCTAAATCAACAGATTAGAACACATATATGACTGCTGGCAGTCTTTCCATTAATTTTGTTGCAGAAAGCAACACTGATCAAAGATTGTCTATGAAGAAAGGGGGTGGTAAAGTAAAACGACAGCTATAAGGTCATAAAAATCAAATCAAAATTTGCACTTTCTGCCTGAATTGATTCCTCATAATATCATACTATAATTACCTACTCTTCTGTGGAGAATAATGAACGATATTTTAACTCTAAACTTGGCTGTAAATCACACCATGCAATCACCTTCTCAAGGTAATGTCAGACATCTAGTAATGGCACAGTTAAACTATCAATATAACAAAAAAACAGACCAAGGGTTTGTTAACTACTGTCCTACACCAACTGTGGCCAAAACTACCTGCAAGGAATGATGGTCATCACTGGAAGTCTTCTACCAGGTGCTTTCCTGTCTCCCTGCCTTTATTTCCCCTCTTCCTTCCCCCACCCCCCACCCCCACCATTATCTCCTACTACCAAGGATACTATGTGATAGAGCTAAAGAAAATAATCTTTACATTAAATAATATGCTCCTTTAAAATAATGCTCTTTTTTCAGGTTCACATGGTTAGCTTTGTTTGGGTTTTTTTGGTCTCTGAGTGAGGAATGGAATCTATCATTTGGCTTACCTTCACTGGATTTTCTTTTACTACGGAGCAACTAATGCGTTTTAAACATTTATAGTTAGGCCATAGTACCAGAAATAGCTGTTCCTAGAAAGGCTCCTGGTTGCAAACAAAAATCCACCAAGTGAAGAAGGGTTCACTGGAGGTTGTCAACCAATTAGAAACCAGTCTCACTCATAAATGACTAACCCAGCTGACATACCCATGCTATTTGTTTTTACTTTTGCAAGAAACTTTGTAGTTTCTGGATAAGATCTAAACAAACAAACCAACCACCAAAAACCAAAACCCCAAACACTTAAAATGTGATCCTAAAGCTTTTAAGAGAGAAAGCAAGTGAACAGAACCTAGTATCTATGTAAATAAAAATAAAAAAAAAAACCCAACCCATTTCTTAAGACTGGAAGCAAGTTTCGTGACCTGCAGAAAACTCAAGGTTAAGGTTCCACTAGCTGTAAACAGTTCGCAAATGATATTAAACTAAAATTCAAGGTAATACTTGTATTTCTCAGCCAAACACGTGGTTAATTCTCTTAACAGCTTCTACTTCTTGTATGTTGCTTATAGAAGGGCATACCCATGTAAAAATAGGGAACAGAGACTTAAGGCTTGCAACATACTTACTGATACTTTTAACAGTATTTAATAATATCATTTGCCATCAACTTCGAATCCAAACACAAAATTGCATGGTTTTCTTTTAAAACTGCACTGGAGCCACTCCTGGGTACATGTGCAAGGCTACAGACCGCTCGGGCCATGTCGGGATCTGCAGCCCCAGCCCCACTACACCAGTTATTTCCTCTTTATACCGTGGGGGGGGGGGGGGGGGGGGGAGGTAACTTCAAACTGGCTTCTGGAAACGGCCTTGAAAATTATACTCTAAAACTGTAACACGGCGAGGCTTATATCCCCTACCCCGGGCAGCCGCCGCGTGTGCCCACCGCCCAAGCGAGCCCGGACCAGCAATGCCCTGCGCCTTCCGCCTCGCAGCGTCAACCCAAGGAGCGGCTTGTAGGACGCAAAGGCGCGTATGACACCGGCACCAGGATCCTCCTCCGCCCCCAGGCGAGGCAACCCCCACGTTTCGCACAGAGACAACCCCCCTCTGCCCCAAAGACACTCCATTTCCGAGGGCGGCCGTTCCGCCTTTCCCCTCCCGCCTGAGCGGCTGCGCAGATCCGAACAGCGCGGGATAGCGGCTTTCCCCGCCCCGCTCCGGCCGCGCCGCGGGGCGGAGCTCCGGGAAACGGCGGCTGCCGCTGCCCCCGGGTGTGTCGGGACTGGGCTTGTAGCGAAGGGTTCCCTGTGGTTACCGTGACCCCTAACTCTGCTGTCACTGGCCTTCTGCTTCGCGGTGCCGGGGGCTGCAGCGGCGCAGTTCATTCCCTTCGTTCCTCCCGGCGCGCTGAGGCTGGGCGGCGCGAAGCATGAAGCTGACCAAAGCCCAGTACGATGAAATAGCGCAGTTCCTGGGGCACGTGCAGCCCACCCGGCAGAGCCTGAGGAAGCTGAAGGAGAAGTTCCCTAGGTAAGTGCTTCCTCCTCTCCGGGGCCGCTGCCCAGCGGGGGCGGGCGGCTCGGGCTCCGGGGCCCGGCCTGCGAGCTCGCTGTGGGCAGGCAAGGGACCGCAGGGGTAGCTCCGCCAGCTCCAGCAGGTACCCCCAGCTGCACGCCCCACACGGTACAAAATCACTTGGACACGCACACGGTCATCGACGGCAAGCTGCCCCTCACTGAAACGGCTGCTGTGAGGAGGGTCCTTATCACCTTCTGTCACCTGTGAAGCTGGAACAAAATAAAGAACGTTTTTACATTTTCTGCCACATGTCCAAATAAAAGCTCTCAGATCCCTTCATAAGGCATTATGGACACCAAGTAGATCTTACATCAACAAAGCCTTAAAGTTTAGGCCGTTCTTCTGTGGCTGAGACAAGGTTGTAATCCAGGCTGATATGCCATTGCCCCTGTGTTTTGGGAAGAAGGGGCTTTCCAGACCTGTAATTCTTTACATAGTGCTGATCTCTAGTTGAAATCTGGAAAAGAGGCCATCTTGTATGGGAGCATTCATCCACTTCCTCTCCTGAGCTATGTTCAGAATTGTCAAAAGACATTTGCAAATGGCCATAGGCTACTATCAGAAGGCGTGAATGACAGAATGTGCTCTCTGCACTGATCTTTGCTAGAATTTGCTCACTACCAACAGCAGCAGAGTTACAGAGGACATATTACAAGGTTCTCTTTGTTAAGGTTTGTGGGAAGGATTACTAGTGCTAATTGGTGAGAAACTAAATTGGGTTCTATGGGGAAAGGAGTGGTGCTGTCCTTAAAATCAACAGAAATAAGAAAAATAGGTTTTAAAGTGCGGTGCTTACTTTGGAGAGAGAGAAAGAAAATAAGTAAACCAGAAATTCTTTCCCATGATTCCTAAGTGAGCATTACTATTCTTACCACAAGTGTGGCTGAGGAAACTGAAGCTGTGTGTAACTTGCAGTAAGTGGATGAAAAGCCAGCATGAACTTAGGCTTTTAAATTGTCCAGTGAAATCTCCTTCTTTTCAGGACAGTCTGTAATGTAGTTAGAAATCAAGCTGTTGTAGAGAAGAACTGATAGTAAAGCAATGTAGTTGGGTCAGTGAGTTCATGGAGTCCAGTACTTCTACCACTTGGAAAACCACTTACTGCGACAGCATATGTCTAAGGAGCTTAGACCTGGCTTTATCACTTTAGTGCTAATGAAGTTAGAATTTGTGTGTATGCATGTGTGAATGTGTGCATGCACACGCATGCATTTGTTCTATTTTTCTAGTCTCCTTATAAAGTTGTCTTGAAAGGTTAGAATTTGGGTTCGTTTGCCAGGTCAGTTACTGTGTGTAGAAACATGCTTCCAGGACATCCAGAGATATGCGAGTGCCTGTAATAGGGAAAATAAGTCTGTCAGAAAAAGACCAGGCCTTGCTGCTGATACATTTTACCTCCTAGTCCATTCCTTTGATGCTGCAACAGATCCATTGACTCTTCAGCTTCAGAACTTGATGACTCCTGTGTGCCATCTTAAGTGCAAAAGAGGAGTCTTTTTCCATTGTGTGTTCTATAACTGTGGAGCAAGTTTCTTTTAATCTAGAGCCTGTGTCATTCTGTTCTAGCATGAGAAGGGTCTGATTGGACTTTTTGGCTGCTTTTTTTCTTTATGAAAACCAAAATCAAACAAGCCAAACCCTCATCCCACCTACCCCAACTTTCTGATTCAGTTTTTCTAAGAAAATATTTCAGAATCTGTCATGATACTTGCAAGGTGATGAAGGTGTCCATAACCAGTTTATCATTATTATATGGAAACGGTTGCTGATTCAAACTGGAAAGCACTAACATCCATAATAGCTGCTTTCACCTTGCACTTTCAATCTTTCCCTGGGAAGGATCAGTATTCCACTGGTAATGCAATACATAAATTCACAGTTTTCAAGTATTTCTGGTTCCTACTGCCTCATAGATCTTGGCAGTCTTTGGGTTTCTGCATTAATCTGCTCAGGTTTTTTTCTAATACTGTTTTACCTATTGGTTCCTCCCTTGGTCTGTTGTGTTTCTTGAAGAGTCACAGCTTATGCTCTTTATTTGTATTAAGTGTCCTTCACATTTTGTTATGGGCCTGCTCTTGCTCTGTAATTTCTCCCTAAGAGTAATTCGTAATTTCTGTAAAACTATTGCCACAATTTAGTGTATATAGGTATGCTGTATGGTGACTGCCAACATGACCTGTGAATCTAAATAATTTTTAACAGGGTAGTTTGTTCTTTACTATGTTATCGAACTATTTCAGGAGGTGAGGTTATTGCTTCAAAAAGGTATTGCCATATGACTTACTAATGTCAAGTAGTCAAAATCAGACTGTTTTTAATATTGTTTTCTAAGTATCTTTATACAAGCATTGAGACTTTTTTTTTTTAGGTTCTGTAACATTGCAGACAACATGGTTTAGTCTACTTCGCTTAACATAGAGTTATTTTGCAAAAATACAAATTCAGGAATCAAATTGCTGGTTTTGTGGTGTTGGTATTTTTTTCCTATTGATACTTCACTTTGTATTCCATGCCTGGCAGTTACCAATGTATTTATTCTTAAGGTGTTTGTTACATGCTTAGCAGTTGTCTTCTAATGTGTTCAGGTTTAACAGTAAGATTTTTGGATGACCTGAGGATTATCTAAATGTAATTTTGAGCAGTAAGCATGATAAATCAGTGCCGGTATTGGATCATTAATGTATAGTTCCTTTGAGCTTCTTAATGTGTATTCTACTGGCCTGATAATTCTGTGTATTGTGTTGTGCTCTTCTAAAGCGTACCACATTTCTGCTTTGTTTTTCACCAGAATTTATCTACTTGTTAATAATTTGTGTTTTTCATTGTAACTTCTGTCTACTGCTTTCTTTAGCCGTGTGCTTATGTTCTTCTGTGATACTATGCTTCTCAATGAGATCTAGTGTCTAAATTGGATTACCCATTGTAGAAAGTGTAGGGGAATGCAGGAAATGCTGCAAGAAAGTTACAATCTCATTTTCAGTGCTTTTCTACTAGTCCAATGACCCTTTCAGTACCCTCACTTTCATTCCTGTGAAAGAATCTTTTTTTTTCTTTTTTTTTTTTTTTTTTTTGAGCCTATCTCAGTGCAACCTGTGTTTTTTTAGAGAGTTTCAAAGTACTAGGATTTCAAAGTATTAGAATTTATAGCAGCTGCTCTGTGCAGGTCTTCTGTGCATCTGTTCATGGACGTACTGCCCAATTTTGTTCCTTCTGTGAAGTATTCCTTCCTAGTGATCAGGAAGAGCTTTTTTGACAGCAGAAAGGTAAGGGAAGATAGCGTAACTGTGAGAGAATAACTTTTTTTTTTAATTATTATTTCCTTTTTCCTTTTTTTTTTTTCCCCCAGTACTCGAGAAAAACTAAATTTGTATTGATATACTTGATATTTGAGAATGGATATTTGGTTTTCACATCTGTAACTTCATGTTAGATTAGTGGAACGTGCAGTCTTTGTTTCCAGAGCATATTAAGTGATGCATGTTCCTCTACATTCATGACCTATCTTCTTCATTACTTCATATCACTTAGGATATCCAGCAGTACTGATAAGCCTAAAGTGGTTGCAGTGAGAAACTTCTTTTTATTTCTTTCCAGTTCTGTATTCTGGCACCTGATCCTAATGTAGCCTGGAGATTGAGTCAAGGTGGAAGGAGAATTCTCTGTCCTCTGCTCTAGTGCTCCTTAGATCTGCTGTACCCAGAAAGGAGGACTGGCAGTGAAGTTCAAGAGCAGAAGGCAGCTGGCTGTCTGTGTGGCTTTCAGAGCTCTAAGCTCAGGACTTAAGCATAGGTGTATTAGGTAAATCTTAATTAATCTTTATTAGGTAAATAAGCAGGCAACCTGCTGGTTTGTAACACTTTAGTTGTGCTCTGTTCTGCATGGAAAGGCTCTTATCATAGTAAAACTGACATAATTTTTATAATTTCTGCTCTCCCTGCTCTTCTGAATAATTGGTTAAATCTTTTGGAAAGCAGAGGAGCTAGACTGTTTTTTCTTTACTCTGAAAACACTGATACAGTAAATCTCATTTAGAAAGTTTTGTGCCTGTGAGTGCTAGAAACATTTCTTTTACAAAGAAACAAAGTATAAAGGCACATTTTAAGCTCCCTCTAATTTTAGTATGTTCTCCCTACTTAGCAATGGAATAGATTCATGCTCTGGCTATGTAAACCACCTCATTGATTTCGGTAGGCCAGCTCATGAGAGAAAAGAAAGTGGACATTAATTAGGAGATGCAGAGATTTGGAGGGAGATGCTCAATGGCCACTGGTGGCTTTCTACTCTGTTTTGAAGTGGCAAATACTCTGCATTAGTGTTCTATGTTTAAATGTTGTGGGGCATATAGCTTGAGCAATTATGAAAATAGTAGATTTTTAAAGGTTTGTATTTAATTTTTCTTTTATGTCAGACTTCAGAGTAAACAAAGTTTTACACTACTGTTTGGTTTTGTCTATTATATGTAGGAAAAGCCTAGTATTATTTAAAATTTGTTATGTACTTAAAGCTGCATTTAACCTCACAGATAAACAGATTGATAATAAGAGGTGAGAAGGAAGTCTTGGCTCATTATTTAAAAAATAAAAGTTTTCAGAAATTCACTACAATAAAATGTAGCATATTCAAAATCCCCTTAAAATGAAATAAAAATTCACTATACAAAGTAAACTCTGAACTGATATTGTTCTCTTTGGAAAGATGTTCTTGCAATTTGAACCTTTGCTAGGAAATCTACTGTATTACAGCTTTGATAAAATAAACCAGAGGGTGGTACAGGTTTTCTCTTTTCGATTAAATGCCCGTGAACAAGCCTTAAAGAACTTGTAACTGGTGGGATTTGGTATGTCTTGTTAAAAACTATTTGCTTATGCAGTGCCTCTAAATAGGAAGGATACTAATCCTCTCCTGTAATACGAGGCATTGTGTGATAGAAATTAAATAAATCAGTATATAACTCAGGAGAACTTTGTCTCCTCCATTATTCATTAGGTTAAACATAAGATACTTATTTAAAAGCTAGCTATTGAGGACAGTGGAAGCTTTCAGAGTAGAATGTGAAACAATATTTTGCTCACTGGGGGCTCTGCAATACTAACAGACAGGATTTAGGCAGAAAATTTTCTGTTGGCACATGTAAATTCTAGGTCTTCAGGACACAGGTGCCTTCTGGATCTGTTTGGAAAGAGGTTGAGAGGGTTTTTTTCAGTTGTTTGCGTGTTATCTTTTAACTAAAAAGCAGAAGACATGTTAAGCACATGTCAACATTAAAGTTAATTTTGAGGGAAGTCCACTGTAATTTTCCATTATGTTTTTTTCCAAGTGTAATCATCCTCTTTCTTGCAAGCATTCCCACATATGTTGTCTATCCTAGCAAAATATGAAGTTATTTTAAAGGCTAGTCTTGAAATTTCACTTGAAATGTACAATTGAAAGGTTGTACTTTCTGAATACTTTCTGAATACTGGTGCGTCTCTTCCTTCTCTCTTAACCTTTTCCCCTTCCAATGGGGAAAGTGCTACCATATGGGAGTACAGTTCATTTTATAAAGAAAAAACAGTCACACAGAACAGGACATACTGAACTTGTGAAATTCATTTTGGCTGAGTAAAGGGAAGGATTTTTGGCCTTGAGGAGTTTATACAAACCACTTAGAAACCAATCCTATATGGTTTTGAGATTCGATGGTGAAACACAATGGTTGGAGGGGGCCTTTTAAAGCAGACGGGGAAATTCTTCCCTATAATTTGCGAGTTCGTTATGAGTCTATTGTAGTTGTGTGCTAGGTGCTCTTGTTTAATACATAAGAAAATAAAAAAGAAAGATAAAAGAAAAATACAGAGATAAAAGAGAAAAATAAAGGCTAGGAAAAAAATAAAAATAATTAAAAGGAGAAAAATACAGATGAGGGAAAAGAGAGAAAAGCAAGAGAAAGGAGGAGTGGGAAAGAGAAAAAAAAAAGAAAAATTAAAAAAGTAAAATAGAACAGGAAAGAAAGAAAGAAAGAAGAAAAATAAGTGAAAGAAAAAGAGGTAAAGAAGGAGAGGAATTAAGAGGGGAAAAAAAAAAAGATTAAATCCTTTTATATGTCAAATCTGGGGCAGTTGTCTTGGTCAGAGTGTGCATTCATGAAGCTTAATTTGGTTGTACTTTTTGCCACTTCACAAATTCCTTGGTTGTGATAATCACCAGTAGGATAGCAATATAAGTCCTGTGGCACTGATTTTTTTTAAGTATTTCATTCTAAAGCAAGCTTGGTGTCATCAGACAGACTAACATATGTCTGTAGATTTAAGGGCCAGATTATGGTGGTTGTTAAGGAAGGATGAAGTGGAAGTTTTAACTCTGACCATATGTGCATTTTAATTTATTTGTGGATTTTAGGGTACCATTATATTCATGTTGCTTGTACTTAAGGACAATGATGATAAAAATGGTAATTCTTGGTTGTATTTCAGAAACAGTTCCATACTGCATCATTCTTCTGAAACCTGCAAACAAGTCTAGGATAGAGTTTTATGAGCCTAGAGGAGGATTTGCTACATCAGAGGGGAAAATATTTTATTCACGCATTGTTTTTTGGACAATCATATTCTGGGCTATATTACAATGGCACGATAAATTGCTGAATACACTGTCTGCTGAATATGACCTCACCATGAAAAATTTGATGCATTAGTGTAGGAAAGGTTGGAATATATCAACCTTAGCTGACAAGGGACTTTGAATTTTGACCTAACACAGATGACCGTTGTGTGCAATAAAAGTGAGTTTAATCTCCAGGTCAAGGTTGAGGTGAATGGTAGGGCAGTGTGGATTGGTTTGCGCTGGCTATGGCTGGATCACATCTAGCAAGCAAAGAAATCCAAGGTCTTTGCATTTCAAAGTACCAAATGCTTGTTTACCTGAAGTTTACTTATATCTGTTATACCACCTTCAGAAACTGTGCTGTACTGTAGACAGCTAACTCCTCAGTGGCTGTGGACTAATTCGTTTGAAGCTCAATGTTTCTGAATAAGCATGAGGTACATATATTCTACTCCTATCATTGAATAGGTAAACTAAAAAAATTCCTTCTCTAGCATGTAGAAGAAAGACTGTCAAGCATATTGCCTTGCTATGAAAAGGGCAAAGTCTATAAGCTTTATTTCTTTGACAGCTAACCTGTCTTTGGAACATCGGAAGTTTATTCCTAAGTGGCTTATGCTTTTAGGAGGAACACAATTAAGAGAGCTCTGATACGTTTCACTAGGCAAATACAAAGAAAAAGGGTCCTTTTGAGCACTCTCTTGCTGTAAAAGGTATTTGATCAAAGAAGCTAAGTTACAAAATGTTTTGGAGGTTGTCTAGGTTACATAATAAAGATGTATAGATGAATTTAAATAAAAGATTGTAGTGTTTTATAGCAGTCACAAACAAAATCTGTCTTTTTAACTGGCTGGTGTTCCAGAAGTGCTATTTTGCTAACATACTAATGGTGCATGCCCTGAATGCTTTACACAGATAAGAGTGGTAGAAGTGATACTGTGGGAAGGAGGGAGTTCTCTTTAAATCAGCCAGGAAAAAAAAATAAGTTTGAGACTAATAGAAAGAACCTCTACTCCTTTAATAGAGCCTGCAAAATATATTCTCCAGGACTGATCAGCTCTGAAGGCTCTAGAGGTTTGATGATTGGAATGGCAGGAAATCACACTTTCAGGACATAACGAATTGACTAGGCCATCCATCATTTGTTAGCATACACTGAAACACTGGGTTTGTGTGCAGAGGTCTGTGATTTAGTAAATACTTGGGAGATGAATAGAGCTTACACACAAGGGAAGATATTGCTGTCCTTCAGTAGCCTTAGACACAGATCCCTGCTGAGAAGGCCGTCTGACAGCAGCTCATCAGTAACTGGCCTGTCACAGTCAGTGATGCCCACCAGCCATCCCCAGTATATTAAATGCATTTTTAATATCTGCTTCAGTAGATTTAATGAAGAAAATTTAGTTTCCATACTCTGATCACTGCTTCCTCGAGTGTTTTAAAGCATGGAGTGAAGCACTTCCAAGAAAGGAACTGTCCTGATACCTGGAGGAGTTGGAGTTGATTGAAAATGAAAGTGAAACAGAATGCAAGCAGGAGTGTTATTATCCAAACAGATTCCTTAAAGCAAAACAAAAATGTTTGGAAAAAGCAGTGATCTTCTTAGAAACAATTGACCCTCCTGCAGAGGGACCTTATGGAGCAGGCTGTACAGCAGCAGAGATGCAGTGCTGCAAAAGGTGTGTGCACAGTGGTTCTGTTCAGTGTGGCTGGGCTTGCCAAAAGGTGTAACTGCATTTCCTGCACTTTCAGATGTCAGTACTTGAATCAGGTCATCATTGTGTCTGGCTTTCCAAGTTCTCAGAAGAGGAAAGTAGCTATGAATGGAAGAAATGGAATAGATGGCATTTTTAATAACTAACATAGATTTTGGCATTTTGGTTTTGGTGTTTTTGCGTGAGATGTAGTTAGTGAAAATCATTGTAGCATTCTGTGGAATTATTTAAACTGATGTAGGAAAGAAACAATAAGGCGCAGTGGAAAATAAAACTTCTGCTGTTTTTTTTTACTTAGCAGGCTCATTGCGAATTATTCAGTAGTGATATTCTGCTTGTAAGGATTGTATGGAATTATTTTTTAACTTTGTAGGAAATAAGATCATTTACTGCCCATGTATATAGATAAACTTCATAGTTGTTTGAATTTCCTGGGAACTTTCAAAGAAAACTTCTGTTTACATAAAGCTAAATATGTTTGTTTTCATTTTCTAATGAGATTCAGTGCTTGTAATGTTTACTTCAGGACAGCAAGACAAGCAACTTGAGATTTTGTTGCAAACATCTATTTGAAACATTCACTTATTGAGCTTTTTCTTCCCTCGCAAATCCATTCTGTGTTCACAGAAGAAAAAGCAAGTGCTGAATGAGACCTATACATTTGATTTTTCTATGTGTCAAAACACTAATGAATTAAATGCATATTATTATAAAAATTTAAGATGTGTCCTAAACACTTACATTTTTATAACACATGACAATATTAAATAATATATTTTCTTGTTAGCATCTGTTTGCTGTCACTGTTGGCAGGACCTGTGATTTATTACTTAAATTAATGACTACAACCATTTTGGTCCTGATATATGCCCCATAGCTTACCACATTACTGAATAAAATAACATATATTCTTCTGTGAGAGTGATTTTTTTAATTGTTTATTCCTTTAAGTTCCTGGTGAAAATACCATATCTATGTGCAAGGTGAAACTCTCAGAAGCTAGCATTGTACTTCAAACTGAGTGAAATAATGGTAAAGATAAATTTCTGGAAGAATATGGAATGCAGTAACTGATCCTACTATAACTGTCTTCTAAGACAAACCTGATAGAGTATTGTTTCAAAAAGAAGTCAACAGCATTGGAAGAGGAGTGGAAAAATACCACTGAGTTTTCTTCAGATCCAGTGATGCTTAAAAGCTTTGTTCATTTGTTTGACTAATTGGTACCATACAAGTAGATTTCAGACTCCTGTTGGCATGGTAAGATTTCATGCTCTATCATTATTTTTCAGCTTGTATTTCATGGAATCCTTGTTGTCCATGGACTTCAAATGAAGAATTCAAAGTGAATGAACTTCTTGTCAGCAGGCTTAAATTTGCCAAATAGGAATCTATGCCTGTTGTGGGAAGAATGTTTTTGACTTGTGAACCACTTAGGTTAAAAACTTCAGTTCTGTCAGCAGCTAAAGCATTTTCATCTATCTTACTTTCTTTTCATACATGTTTTTTTGGGTTTTTGGGGGGGCTTTTTTAATTCTAGTGTCTGTATCATTTTGAATGTGATAGTGATATGTATGGGATATATTATCACTTCCAGTGCACACTGCAGGATACCCAGTAGCCTGATTGATAGTGACAATCTCATTGCTTTATGCTAGAGAATTCTTAAACTTCAGTCCCCTGCTTTATCCTCCTCATGTGAATAGCATATTTAAGTGTTACTGTCCATATAAAATGCCGTAAGGTGAGGATGTGGTGCTGAAGGGGACTTTATTGTTTGGGTGTATGTCCTCTATTTGCATACCTATATCTAGGCCTGCATGGTCTTGGAAGCGTTTGATAGCATTGGTTCCCAGATACCTTCGGAAGCTTCAACACTGAGTAAAATGTCCTAAGATAGCACACATTCTTCTTCTGCAGAAAGGAGAATATTGTCAAATATTTGAGTAAGAACCGTGTGGTAGCAAAGGTAGCCTCTTGTGTAATGCAGCCTGTCCAAAATTGTTTCAAAACCAACATGAAAACTATGACCAAAATGGACGTAATGCTGCTGTGACTGAATAATAAAGGGTCTTTTGGAGTTCCTTTTTGTATATTGAGAAACCGGACAATAATAAAGACACCATGTATCTCTGTTTCCATTTGTAGCTGGCTAGGAGATGGCAAAACTTATTATCAGTCCACTATTGATACTGGTAATGTCCAGTTTTTTATTGCAGTTCTTCTGTGGAATGCAGATATGTGTTATGAGGATACAAATGGTGCAAAGTGCAATAACTGGAGGGTGAGTGCAGGTTCCTGCAGATTAAACAGTTCTTGAACATAAGCCATTTCCAGCATTAATATAAAATACAGGTTGTCAGTGCTGTTGTCCTTCAATTTTCAATACACCTGAACAATATGTCTTCCTAGATAAGTGCATTGTCTTGGGTACACAAAATATTAAAAGATAACTCATAAGCTAGATTTCTGGTTCTTACAGGGTTTGAAAAGGAATTATTTTTTTTTACCAATTGGCAGGTACTCCCATAGGCCAAGCAAGTTCCATTCTAAAGAAAGCATTTAATGACCTCTTTGCAATAAGTTATCTGACACAGGAATATGTTCTTCTTTATCCTATTATTAGAAAGAGAGGAATTTAATTATTGACCAAAAAAAGAAATCAGACTACATTGTTTATCTCATTTGTATTGTGTTCCTTTGACATAAGTGGTCTGAAAGAGAAAAAGGAAAATGGCCCTTATGGAATAAATGCATGGCTCCAGTCTAAAAAATTTTCTAGCCATATCTATCTGTTTGGTACATCCTCTGAATGTGGAGCGTTTTTTTTCAAACAAATCCCATTGGTTGCCCAACACCTATTATCCATAAATTTCCTGCTTACATGTTTTGTTTTAATTTACTGTTCAGACACAGACCTCACCAGTGATTAGCAATCATTCTTACGAATTACTGCTTCTATGGGTTTGAGGTTTCTGGATAGAGAATTTTTCTGATTTATCTGGGTATAGATGCTTGCCATTCCAACATTTTATTTTTCAGTAATTAAAAAATGCTATTCAAATGTGTCAGGTATTGTGTAGAAATTAATATATTTTTATGTAGATAGGTCTGGGGTGGTCAACATGTATCGTATGTTAATTGTTTGCTTTAGTTTGTTTTGTAATTCTCAGCTCTTTAGCCTCTTTATCAATGATATATATATTTCTCTCTTGATGGAACTTTGCATTGGTGGATCAAAAATGTTTACTGAAATAACCACTTAAAATTATTAAAATATGCAGTGGAAAGCAGTGTGCTTAGTTAATGTGCTTCTGATATTAAATGCAAGTAAAAGGTTATACAGACGTGGAGCCATTTGTTATATTTTAGTATACGAAGCAATAGCTGTGTAAACCTTAACCTCGTAATTTTGCAAGTTCCACTTTATCATGTAGCTGTAAAAGGTAATCAAAATAAATCATGGAAGATGAAGAAATATTTTCTAGGGCTTTCTGTATGCTTTCAGAAGTGGCACTTGATCCATGAAATTTTAGTAAGCATATTAAATAATACAATATGATGTGCAACATGTCAAGTCTGATATATTATTTTGTATAGGACATTTATACAACATATGGTGAGCTGCTATGTGAACAGCTCAATGACTAAATTATGTTAATCTTCCGTGCCATATTTACTTTTCATTTTAAAAACCAGCATTTTCAAATTTTTATTTTACTTTTTTGATCATGGGTTGATATAAGAAAGGTGTAGGTCATCTCCGAGAAACTGTGACAGTGATCCAAGGTTCCTCAGCTGTGCAGTGTACATAACACAGATGTTGGGAGAGTCATCTGTCAGCTATGCCTCTCCTATGGAGTTAAAGTTCTAGGGGGAAAAGAATTCGACACAGTGCTGTCACTGTTACATTTTCACAATAGAAGAGCATGCAAATATTCAGCCTCCTGCTTAGCAGTAGTGCCCTGTCTAATGTCTGTGCTGGTTAGAATAAAAAAATAGTGGGTGCATCTAGGGCTCATAGATCTGACAAAGGTCATGCTATGCTGGGCATTTGAATTGGAAATTGTCTGGACTTAGATTTTATAAAGCTCCCACAGTTGTCGGGGAAAATTTCAGCAGGGTTTTGTCCCTGGAGAGGCCTCTTAGGCCCTTTTCTGTCCTATGAATGAATTTAGATGTGAGAGTTTCTCCTGCCTTAAAACTGTTAAGTTCATTTTGCATACATCCCCAGAGAGAAAAACTGGCAGATGCTTTTGTCTTGGAAGTGTTTAAAAGAAAACTGCAGAACAGGAACAAGGGAGAGAAGGGGCCCTGTGTGGAGTCCCAGAACATTTTGGAAATGGCCAATATGCAGTTTTCATCAGTACTAAGGCGGGGCGCAATATGGTGCCTGTAGCTCACTAGGGAATATGAATGTTGATTAAGCATACTCCCAGGCTTTGAAATCCTGAAAGCAGTGTCAGAATAATGGATGTTGAGCAAATGTCAAGCATTTGTTAATTTCTCTGTTATTTGGAGTTTATCTACCATGATCAATCAAATAAACTAGTGCTTCTCTGTTGTGGCATGTGTCATTGATATGGTGATTAGGTGGCTAGAGAGGCCTTCTGCCTTTTTTTCTTTTTCTTTTTTTTTCTTTTTGGGTTTTTTTGTTTTGGTTTGGTTTTGGTTTGTTTTGTTGTGTTTTTGTTTTTAATCCAGGTAACAGATCACATATGAGCAGTCATAACTTTAAATTCAGGATTTGCTTGTGGTTGGTTTAGTGGAAAGTGATGCATTAACAAAATACTTCAGCATACTGAGAGGACAGAGTATCTGCGTAGCATATCTGCTGTGCTAAAAATAACATTCATGCCATTTTTTCAATTTTGGGCCTTAAAGATTTACTGTTGTGGGGAAAGAAATTGCTTCTAAATGAAAATTGATAGAAGAAACTTTTACTCGTTCTTAAAAGAAGTTTGAAAGCAAGGGTTGTCCACCCTAAATTAGTATTAATTTATGGCTTAGCTCCCTTCTACCCTCCAATTCTTTTCATTTTTATAAACTAGGTCTTGACATCCTTATTTTTGATTGCCTTTAGTTAAAAGCAAAGTGGGTGACTGACTTTTTTATAAAAGAGTGTGTATTCTCATTAAAAAGTACATTGTATATAACAAATGTAATATGATGTTGTTAGTTACTGACGAACAGAAATGTAAATTGTACAGTTCAGAATGTTTTTTTCTCTTCTCAATTTCCACTGTTTACTGGTGTCCTAGTTGTGCTAATTTGCCATTCTTAGGTAACGTACAAAGACCTGATATTTAAGTGTGAAGAACAAATTAAAAATCTGAACGAGAAAAAGGCTGTGTGGCCTTTGCTGCTTTACTATAATGTATAAAGACTTTACAATGGGAGAGGATAGGTTTGGGATGTTTTCTGTAAGGCCTTTTTGAAAACTGCCTGAAGGATGTTAAGAGTCAAATTTCACTGAATTCCAGCTAAGTTTAGTTACCCTCCTCTCATGGATTTTTTTTTTCTTTTTTTCTTTTTGGTGAAGTTCAGTCCTTATGTGCTTAATGTAAAGACATCAGTGTATATTTTTATTATGTTTTTGAGAACTCCCAGAAATTTAAGGAGTGCCAGTGAGTCATGATGCATATTGAGGTCATCTTCAGTTCATTTTAACATAGAACAAATGTTTGATGTTGAACTAGTTCTCTTTCCTTGGCTTCCACATTTATTTACCAAGGCCTATGGGCCCAATCTACCAAGACTGGTCAAATTTTGGTGCTTAATAAATGTGATGCTATGTGGTGACCCTATTGACTGTTTACATTGGAGAGGATTCTGTTCAATTAGTGCATGGAATAAGAGTTCTCCTGGAAACCCAACCTTTTCTGTGGCACAGCAGGAAGCAAAGTGTATAATCATTGTACATATTTTCAGAGCAGTGCAAAGAACATCAAAAAATAAATCCTCTGGAAAGAGAAGGAAGGGAAAGGAAAATCCTGTTAGTAGGAGTGGAAAAGAACATTAGAGAAGTTTAAGGATAGGATAATGTAATATTGTGATCATCTCTTGTCAGATGCTCCCTTCGTAGTGGCTGCCAGTTATAGGTAGACAGCTTTGTAAAAAAGAATGCTGGAAGACCACTGGTAAAAGGGAACAGCTGCATTTCCTTCTTAGTGTGTTTCTGCCATCTTGCCAAGGGGAAGTAAGTAGTGGAATTAAATGAGTTTATTCCCTCTGTGCCACAGTAGTCTGGGGCTGAAAATAAACTTTGTACAGATCTCCATATATGGTACAATAAATTTAGAGGTACAGGTACTGCTCTGTCAGGTAAGTAGATAGACAAGAACTATTCTCTTTTTTTCCTTCTGTTTTGTTTTCTAGTTACAAATAGCTTTAAAATTATAAACTTTTAGATGATAAACACAGCTGAGGGCTTTAGACTGAAAATCGCAAGGGGACTACATATAAACGGATTGATTTCTTGCCTTAAATCTGTATCATTCCCAACACTGGAATTTACTTAAAACTACTTTTATGTATCATACACCTTTGATAGAGCTAAAATTATATCCTGTTTGGGGAACATTAGTAAAATCATGATTTGTTTAAAGAATTAACAGCTTTGATGGGATTATTGGAAGCTTTTTTGACCTAATGTGTTCACTTTTTACCCTGGAGATAGCTATGCAACAGTGTGTGTGCTTGACATGTGATACATGCAGATGCTAAATACAGTAGCAGCATGAGGCAAGTGTCATTAACAGTAATTTATGTAATGAAAGCCACCTGGCTGTCTTTGTAATTAATTGCTTGTAAATAATAAATTTAAATATAGTTTACAGTTTTCTAAATTCAATTATATATTTTTAGGAGCAAATTGTTTAAGGGTGGGGATTTATTAGGTTTCAAACTGGCACAGATATGATTTTTACATACAGCCTATTTTTTTTATGTAAAATGATCAGTCTGATTAGCTTTGAATTGCTATTCATGCATAAAAATATTTTTCTAAAATTGAACTTAAACATCTAGTTTATACAGGACAATATAGGTTTGAAGACGAAAAATACAAAGTAGAATGATTTTCCTCTTTCTCCACAATCAGGAAATGTAATATTGGAGTCTGGAAAACTTCTCTTGACAAGGTATTCTATAATCTGACCCTTTGCTTGGGGGGTAACGGAAGTAGCACAATAAAGTTACCCGAGCAAAATGAGGAAGATGAACACAAAATGAATATATCAAATATTTCTTTCCACTTACAGCCTACTAAGTGAATGTTTTTTTCAGTGTATAGACCTTGGCCCTATAAAGAGGGCAGATAGGAAATGTGGAAGATAAATCCCTGTTTTCAATTTTAGTTTCTTTGCACAGGTGTCAACAGATAACAACAACTTTTGTGTATTTTTTGTCTAATGGTTCAACTTTTAGGTTGTGGCACTAAGAGGAAGAGATCAAACTTGCAAATGTGTTTTTAGCTTGGAGTGGTTGAGGACAAGGACATAGCAAATCATCTGCTTATGTTAGTCTCAAACTTTGCTTTTTATTTAGTTTTCTGTGAAATATTATTTTGTAGAGTTAAAGGAGAAAATACCAGGAGGTGGAGATGTGGAGATTACTAAGGTTATCGAGGTGTATGTGGGAGGCAAACCCTATTTGACTCCAGTCAATTTCTTTTGTCAATGGATTCCCTGACTAGATGGTCAAAGGGTACCAGAGAAGTTCTGGTATGGGTAAGGTGAAAATAGTCAATAGACAGTGAAGACTGAGGTCAAAATACTTGAGAGTTTTAATTTCATGGTTTAGCTCTGATGCTGTGTTCTTTAAGTCTGTGTTGTGAATATATTTTGGTTTTGTGTTACATCTGAAAGTATTTCCAGCTTGAAAATTGAACCTTACAAAATAGTTTTATTTTTTTATGGAAGAGACTTTACTTGACACATTTGTGAAAGAGTATTTACTTACAAAGGTCTCTGTGTGGACTTGGCATTTAAGTAGGTTTCAAACATTCATGCGACAAGCACTGTACTGTTTTGCTCTGGAAAGAAGGAAGTATCAGAACAGTATCTCAGGCAAATTGTTATCTATTTTCTGTACTTGCTTACTAAGATAATAAGACCAAAAATGTATTTTCATTTGAAATACTACTCTTCAGTTCTTGTGTTTTCAGAGTTCCATTTTTAACCTTAATATTTGACAATGTTCATCACTTTTAAAACATAATGCTGTTGTTCTCATCATAAGCATACATATGTGAATAGAAAAATAGCATCTTTATTCTGATTTCTCTTTTCATTTTGGGGGCTTGATCAGAAGTACTTTGCAACTGTTTGGATATGGCATATTTTGGGTTACACTTGTATTACTACTGTTGAAAGTTAAACTTTTGTCACATGGGTGAAAGAGGGTGTAATTTATCTCTGTGAATAGCTAGCATTATTTTGTGATCATTGCCTGTATTGATAATTTGTATTCACCTCTGCATTTTATTTTTTTCCACATCTGATATGGATTGTTCATAGTCTGCAGTTGTTTGAAAATATATTGGCCATTACAACAGACACAAAAAAAAATCAGGTGTCTACAGGAAGAATTGGTACCCTGTTCTTAAAGGAACTTCTAAGTCTTTCTAAATGAAAAATCAAACAGTATCTAATACTGGCAATTTTCCTCTGTCTGCTGCTAGAACTTATTGGCCAACTAGGTCAGACATTATTAAAGTTCAAGTGGCCCAGTGGGAAAAGTAATGGCCTTACGCTACTATGAATTTTAAATGCTGCCATTTCTATGTATTGCACCATCATCTGTTCTCGCACATCACTAAATTGTATAGAAGTTGTGGGACCAACCAGTGTCAAGGTCATAGAAGTGATGACTCTTCTCAAGTAGCCATCTCAGAGCTTTCTCATACAGTTATTCTCATAACCCTGGCTATAGGCATCAAAGTTGTATGCACATGCCTGCATTTAACCTTTTTATTATCATTGGATAGTGTAAGCCTGCATTACAGGATGACTTTTTTACTTGGTCTCTTCACTTTTGGGTTTTATTTTTGATCCTACCAAAGGTATGAAATCAACTTTGAGGCAAAGACAAGTTTTAGTAAGTGGTACATATTTAAATCTTTTGCACTGAGCTGTTGTACAGTTTACTTGAACTGGATATGAGAGAATTTCTACATTGATTAGTGCTATAGTTCTGCAAATGAACTTGAACTTTGTCTTGATTTTAAATATGATGATACTAAGTCTGAAATGAGCATATTAGCAGGTACTTCTTTTTTAATATATATAAAAAGCTGGATTTTTATAATATAAATATTTATAATGGGAGTCTTTCACCAGCAGCACTGTGTTGACTTGGTAGTTCTCAAAGTAGTAGCTACTTCAATGTTTCATTGTTTGGAAGGGTTCATATGTGAAGAAAATAAAACTGGTTTTGTACCCCAGACTTGAACTGGTGTAGCTGGAAAGCTGTAATGTTGGAAGACAGCCATTTTACAGAACCTACCATGTTGTAGCTAAAGACTTAGGTACTTTTATATCACTTAGTTATTCCAAACTCCTATTCAAACACATATATTCACACACACATATAGACACGTATATTGATTTAGCTTAAATTGGTAATTCACTGACTTCTGATAAATCTGTGTTAATTTTGTGAGTGATAAAATGAGAAATGTTTACAGAGACAATAATCAGCTTTTTGAGAATTTTTGTTCAGAGAAGTGACCACAACCATATTAAAACTTTAGGTGAGATTTTAATATTAAAAGCTGCAATAAAGAGAGGCTAAAACCATAGCTATTCTAGATGTCAGTGAGGCCTCCTCCCTCGTTCCGTGTCTTTCAGTGCTTGGATGCATGTGAGCCAAGTGGTTCTCAAGCTTTGGTACTTGTAGGCTACATCCTGCACTTCTGGGACGCCACAGAGGTTTTACATATCTGTGCATGTGTTGCATGTAAGTGTGGACTGGTTAGCATATGATAAGCAGTATAGAAACATTGTTTTCTTTAGGAGTCCCTGTGCCAGTGTTTGTAGTAGAGAAGATGAGAATTAAAAGGCTGTTTGGGTTTCTTTCAGGTTTTTGAAAATGTAACAAGACAAATGTATTTTAGGCACACATTCTGGAGTCTCAGGATAGCTGTGAGGAGGATTCCCTTTCCACCCCCAGACATTTAAATTCATAAAATACATGTGTTTCTTTTCTCTCACAGATTCTTAATCCAGCATGGACGGACCATGTAAGTCTAGCCCTAATTTATGTGTATAACTTTTGTTTTAAAGCTCAATATCACATTAGTTAAAATATTTTAAAAGTTATTGTACATGGAAAGGGGAAGTTCTTTTCTAATTAGTAGAAATGAGAGACTCTTACCTGCTTCAGAACATTTCATGAAGGGATCTGGCTAGCACTATGTACTCACTCTGGGTAATCTGGAAGGAAACAATTTCTCCCCCTACTTGAATGCCTATAATAACTAAGTGCAGTGCTGTATGCGTTTCCAAAAGAAGGTTTGACACTGCTGCTTTGGGATTTCACGCTTAACAGCTTTTGAATTTTGGAAACACAGCTCCTGCCCTCCACCCTGTTTTTTAACCAATATATTTATACTCTTAATGAGGTAGAATGTTCCATTTTATGGAAGGGAAGCAATGAAGCAATGTTCTTTGCAGGTTTCATCTGCTGAAAAAAAAAAAAAATCAGGGCTATGTGATATATATATATAAATATATATATGCATTATATATATTTGTCTTATGATGGACTTTGATTTCCCCCTGCTTGTCTCCAGTTGTGTAGATAGTTACTGGGTTAAATACTACAATTCATATTTACTGTTAGGTTTTTTGTTTTGGTTTGGTTTTTGGTTGTTTGGTTTTTTTTAACAGATCTTTCTAGATACTCTTCCTTTGTTCCATGGTAAAATACATGAAATAAAGCTGAATTTTTAGTCTTTCTATTTTAGGCAAAAAGTATGGAGTTAAAGATGAGGGAAACACAGCTCCTTTTAAAATTAATAGATTAAACAAGTGGAAACTTGGTCTTGTACCTAAAATTTTATGTTTTCAATAATCTCAGAAAATAAAGTAGAAAAGCGTAAGTTTTATCTCATGCCTAAAGAATTAATAAGAATTATAAGAATTATTATCAGCTAGGGCTGATAATATAGTATTTGCAGAAGTTGTCATGTTTGGATTTTCTCCTGCTGAAGCAGTAGTAAATAGCAAGTATGAAATTGGACAGCACCCCAAGTCTTGGTTAGATATGCAAGCCTGATTTGCTGAGAAGGTGATCCTGTCCATTTAAATTATTTTTGTCCTTACTAGCTACTTCTTGGTCAGAGTTTTGTATCAGCTCTAGTTACGAAGCACTGGTCTGCATCAGCATGTTATCTGTTATTAGTTTACATATGAGTACTCATTGCAAAACAGAACATTTCTGACATAATCACCAGGGATAATAGCATCCTCTACCAAATTCTGAGATTCATTGGAAGAGAATGGTCTAAATTTTATTCTTACATTTTAAATTACCAAAAGATATATTCTTTTTCCAGCACCAGACATGCAGTTCTCTTTTTAGCTTGATTGATCTCGTGACTGTTCTTAGAGGTAATTTCTCTTATCTCTTGTTCTGGTCTGACTTTGACATCCCATTTTAAATGTGGGATTTGTATATTATAGATATCTTTGATATGAGTAATACTTCCTTATTGTTAAGCAAATTTTTATATCTTTATATCATTTGAAACCAGGAAATGACATTTCATTTTTTAAAATTAGAAGCTATTTTCTTTAAAAAAAAAAAAAAAAAAGGTGTTTTGTAGCAAATCTTAGATTTCAGTTTTCTGCCTAAATACAGTAACGTATTGACAAGGACACAAAGTGCCACCAACATCAACACAGTAACAAAAGGTGAATCGTTCCATTGTGGATGCTGGTGTACAAGAAAAAGGATATCTAAAAAGCAAGGCTGGTTGCTTTGAACAGAGCTCTGGGGGTAATGTCCATTACCGTCTGGAACTGCAGAAGAAAATATTTCCATGAAAGTGGCCTTCTACAGAACTTAAGGAAGTTTGCTTGCTTTCCTAGAAAACATATTTAGTTCTACAAGATGGATAACAAGTTAATTTATTAATTATTTAAACTAGGTAATACTTGGAATTATGAGTTGGGATGGCACTGTTTGTTTCAGAAAATCAGCAAATCTGTACCTTGGCTCTACAGTTGGTTCCTGACAAAAGAGGTTGTTTGGTACAAACGTGCCTATGTAAGGTATGAGGCTTACTACAAAGTTTGTTCCATGAGAAACAATAATGCAACACTGAAATGTTATTTTGAGTAAAAGATATTTTCAGTGTTACGTTTGTTTTCCTGGATATCTCAGCTATATTTGTCTGCTTATATGCTGCCTTGAAATCCTGTATAGCATAAGAGGATGGATGAAGCCCTAGGAATTTGGCTGCTCCTGTAGAAGTAATGATAACTTACACAGCAGTATCCCTGCTGTCAGTATCAGCAGTTGTGATCATGCTGTTTTATAATGCAAATGCATGTTCATGACTTCTGTCCCTGCTCCAAGTACACTGTCTTTTTCAGCGCTTTTTGAAAACATGATGTTTCAGGTTTCTGTCAGTGACATCTTGTAATAGATGTTCCAGTTGTGTTTTGAGGAGCTATTTTATTTTGCCAGGAAGTTGTGGCAATGGAATTGTGGCAAGGAAATGCTGGGTGACAGATAAGTGGTTCTGGTGTTTAAGAGGGGAACTGTGTTAACCAGAAAAGAACATGAGAGCAACCATGTGATGATTAAATCCTCTTCGCCTGGGGAAGGGGAAAGATATTCTGGTAATAAGGCTTGAAATTCTTTGACTGATATTAGAGAAATAATTCTGTTTGTCATGGTTGTAGTGGTTTTGCACTGCAATCCAGTATATATCCAACTTGTTCAGTTTGGCTGATTTTATTTTTTTTTTTTAATGTTCATGGTAGGTCCTAAATGACCTGAACAGTTGGAAACAGAGAAGAGTGTTGGACAAAACTGAAGTGGAAGGGCAAAATCCAAGGACACGAAGGGAAAAAATAGAATGGACAAGAGTCAGGAGTGAGAAGAGAGGGATAAAGGTCTTAATTTTTTTTTTGATATGTCAGTGGGTATAATAGGATAATGGTACAATAGGTATAGTAATCATGTTGGGAATAGCCTAAAAGTGAAAAAATTGGTATGTCAGTGGGAGAGAACTTGAACCAGAAATCCATTTAAATGCTATCCTGTTTTGTTTTGGGGTTTTCCACATCTTTTCTCTAAATTCAGTTCTACCATTATGACCATGTAAATCTGCCAGATCATAATAGTTACGTGGAGAGCCATTAGGGGGCCATATGTACCCAACTTATTTATAGCCTGCAGGGTTGTTTTAAATAAATTCATTTGAAATACCTTAGCTTTGCGAATGCATATAGCCTGTGTAAGTATATAATCTTAATTTCTTTCCTTTGTTCACCTTCTAATGATTGCATACGCATGTTTAAAGTTGCCATAATTGGATGGTGCACCTTCTGGGGAGGCATTGTGTAATGTAACTCTTGGCCTCTGTGTCCAATGATGTATATTTAAGAATATTTAAATTCTTGATTACATTGTAATTGTTTTTTTCTGTAATCCATTAATTTCATAAGTCTGAATACTAGTTTATGTTGCTATTATTTTCTTACAGTTTTAATATTCGGTCAACACATACTCAGAGTGAACATGCGTAAAAATACCAGAGATCAAGGCTCAGCTTACTGCTGTCACACAGCTGGTGTGCTGGACAGAAAAGCCAAAAATACAGTATTATGGCAAAGATTCTGGAAGCACAAATATGGGTAATAATAAACTCTTCATACAGCAGTACATTCATCTAGTCACTTGGTTCCTAATGCTTCAACTGGTTGGTTTAGAGGTAACACTTCATATTCTGCTGCACAGACATACTGTCTGTTTAAACCTGAACAAACCATTTAGTCATTCTGTGCCTCAGTTTTACTTCTTGCAAATGGGAGTAATGCTTCCTTATCTTAGATTAGTTATTTCTGAGGCATGGAAATTGGAAGGAGAAGGATCATTTGAGTATGGAGAGAACATTTACATTTAATGTAAATATGACGTGATGCGGGTGTTAAATTCACATGCAAGAAATCTGACAGAAGAGTAAGACTTTTGGCATTGCTGAATCTTTGTACTACCTATGTTCAAAGATGTACTAGGCTTAGTAGGTAAGTTCATGAAAGGAAAAATGTTAATTATTCATAATGCTTTGCTGTACCATAAAACTCGATTTATTGAGACTATAATTTGTTCAAGTTGCATGTAGTAGGAAAATATATCAGGAGTAATTAATTGTATTCAGGATGTGATGAGGTATATATATCCACAGAGGACAATTGAAAACAGTAGTGGTGTGGGATTGATTGCCTTTCAGAGCAAAAAAAAAAAATCTTGTCCCATTTCTAAATGTTAACAATTCAGAGAGAAAAATTCCCACTTGGGAAGAATGCTTTCCAGGTTGCTTCATTGCCAGGTGTTTGACATTGAGTGGAGCCTTAGATGAATGAAGCTTATGGCAGCTTTTGGAAATGACCGACTCCAGGGAATGTTGGCTTCCTGCTGTGAAAGTTTCTATTTTCAAAGCACATCAGTTTCAGTGGGAATGTTCCAGTGGTCCCATATGCTACTTCTGACAGAGGGGAAGTTTTTAACCTGAATATGAGACAGCTACTGAAGAGCTTCCCTTGCTGCTAACAAAATGAATTTCAATATGTTGCCAATGAACAATCAGCATGTTCCCAACTGCTGATGGAATTTATCTCTATCAATTATTAATGGAAATTTTGATTTGTTTTCCTTTCTGCCTGTTTTTAGCTTTTCTACCTGCTCCTGTTAGAACTTTGTGGGTTCTGAAGCTGAAAAAGGAATCACCCAAACAGTATGCTTGTTTGCTTTGAAACTGTTGCTGTATTTTCCTCCCCTCCCTCATACGATCTCTCCTTGACCTAGCAGCAGGAAGCCTTTGTCTGAGGTGTTCATCTGGAACAACTTTTCCACACTTGTTTTCATGTTCTGTTAGATTACAGGGCAGCAGGCCTACCTTTGAAGCTCCCTTCTCTTTTGTTTCTTTGCAGTGCACTCCAGTAATTAACTTTGTCCTTCTTTTATTTGTTCCAGTCAATCGCAGTCCACTCTGCTGAGCATCTTCTCCCAGGAGTACCAGGTTAGAAGTTTTCTCCTTTGTGAGGGTTGACAGGTGCCTAATTGAATGATGAATGTCCCTTTATTTCTTTGTAATTGAACTGCCAGCTTTCTGATTGGTTTGGAGGATGTTCCTTTTTCCACATCAAGCACCGCCTGAGTCTCAGTGGATGGCTGCCAAGCCTACCCATCCATCTGTCTAATAACATCTAGCCTTTGCTTATTTGGTGGACCTGTAATAAATTATGCTAAACCATTATTATTCTGACAATAATAATTTCCCTGTGTTGCGTGGTTCCATGTGCTAAATGTTTGCTGACTTGCACTGTCAGTGCTGCTTTCCATTGCTGACAGAGATGATGATAAATGACCATTGCCGGAGTGGCAGAAGGCAAGAGAGGCAGAAAATGGAGTCATTTATCATGAGATGACAGGTGTCAGTCAAGTGGCAAGTCTCTATGGAATTACTTTTTGTAGTTTTTCAAATAAGTTGTTTTTAAGCAATGTTCTTCCTGGTTAAAAATGCCAATTGAATTGTAAAACTAGAGTGCACCAGACTTAGATGGAATTGAATTGAGGGAAAATTAATACAAAGGTTGAAAGAGAGAACAAGTTTTTCTTTGCCCTCTGCAGCCTTCAGTAAACTTATTTAGATTCAATTATTGTGACCTTACTGGCTTTTACATATATGGTACATTGCAGTATAGTCTGAAGACGTTCAGTTCAATAGGTAGATTGAATGTCATTTCTGTACAGAATGTAAAAACAGGGTTCAGTTTATATGTCAAAGTTTAGCCAAGGAACATGTGTCTGGACAGTCATGATTTCTGTGTTTTGATCTGTGACACATTTGTAAGACTCTTTGTTTTTTCATTTTTCTAGAAACAAATCAAAAGAACACATGCCAAGCATCACACTGCTGAAGCTGTTGAAACATACTACCAAAGGTATCGCCTTGCCACCCCAGTCAGGAGTATTATTATAACTAGTATTTGTTATGGCAACTATGAGTAAATTAGCTTATTAGCTTATGAAGCTGATTTTCTTTACAAATAAATAAAAAAAATGGGATGAGGATTACAAAACAATTCACCTAAAATTGTTTTCAGTGAAAATGCACAAATTTTTCTGTGTTTGGTCACTGATTAAGAAAGTCTTTACTTCTTTGGCTCTAAGTCAGGGTAAGCAAATATGTTTTACAGAGTATATGATAGCATTTATTGTATGTTGCCTATAGTTTGTAATTATAGGGCTTCTGTGTTAAGACTAACATTGATGATAACTTCATCACAGCTAGGGAGCTTGTTCTGTTACAGTTGCTTGTACTTTTAAAAGATTTTTGTTAACATTACAAAAAGTTACATATTCATGTATTGCCAGTTAAAGCACTAATTTTTAGATCACTCCTGTTTTATCAACAGAAGTGTCAGAAATAGCTGTTAAGGGAGGATGAAAATCTTTTTGTCGTTTTACAATATTTTACAATTGTATGCATCTTAAGCTAATAAATTGTATTTGCTGCACCTTATAGTTTGTCTGTTTCTTCTATAGGCTTTACTAAAAATACTGCAGTGACATAATTGGGACATACTGATAACTGGTTAAGATACACAATTAAAATATTTCCTTGTAGACTGACATATCTGAGGAGCTTTTATGGCAAGTGAGTTGATAACTGTGATTATAGATGTCTGATATTTATGCTTAATATTAATCTGTATGAATCAGGAACATAAACAAAAAGCCTTCATTTGTGAAAATTAACTGTGCTTCCACAGAGCCATATATTTAAAACCTAAGCAGAGCTTCATTTTAGTAGATGCTGATTTAGAATACCTAGTGTGAATTGTGCTGTTCTGGGGTTTTGATTTTCTAGTGGTTGTACTGTTCTGTAAAAATATGTACTGGATCATATTGCACTTCTCCTGTGCTGTTTAGGAAGAACATGGGTATGATTAAGTTTGGCTCACATCAGGTAGGAGGATTTGGTCTCCTGTCCCCTTGTGCACTGTCTGAAGTATGATAGTAGTACATAACTACTGCATTATGTATGAAGCTATATGGTGGTGGTAGGGAAGATCATTCTTTATGCTATTTCTGAGTATTTCACATTGCAAATGTATTAACATGGCGAAATAAAATGCACATGTTTTAAAATCAGAGATGTTCTGGTTAGTAGTTAGAAAACTCATCTCAATCCTGTTTTAGTAGATTTATTGTATAGTATGTTTCATAAGCTACAGGGGCAGACTACTGAGTCAGAAGCCAGTTTGAAATGCTTCAAGCGTAAACATGGCAAACATGTCTTCTCGACTTCTCTTTTGTGGCATCCATTTTACTGCTCCAGTCTGTGTGTATGCTCTTTCATATTCCCACCAACACAGAAGCAGATTATTGTGCTCCCATTGCTTTCCTAGGTTGGAAACGATCAGTTTTTGCATATATCAATTTCAGGTGGCCCCCGTTGGGAGCAAGTAGAAGTACAGCTGAGTGGAGTAGTTTCTGCTGCTCTGCTGAGACTTACCAGTCTTAAACTTAGGCAAACACAAAGGCAAATTACAGGAAAGATCAGCAAGCTTTTCAGAATACTATTGTCATCAGTCTGTGAAAGCTGTTAGGCCATTATGGAGTTGCCAGTAGCATTAGAATTATCTGACAGAAAATTACTCCATTGTTACCTGTAGCTTTGCTATTAGATCAACTGGATGCATGGTTTAGAGCATTAATGTCAAGTAAACCTTCCTGGGTAGGTATCTTGTTTATGATGTCTCCTTTTTTTGTTTCTGTAATAAATTTTGGGAGTTTAAATATGCACAAAGTATCTTGCTTTGTGGATTTTTTTTGTGTAGAATTTAAATAGGTTACAGCAAAAAGCTTTTATAATTTCCTTCATTCCTTAATAAGCTTCAGAATATCTTGCAAACAAAAAGCCCTTTAATGCTCTGTGAAGAGGTTTATGTAAAGGTGTTACACCCATTCCACGTAAGGATAAAATGTTAAAGGATTTTAATGTCTGTAACTAATGAGCAGAAGAGTGGCTTCTGATGGATAGATAATGACAGAGCTGGAAAGGCTGTGGCCTTCTAATGATGTCAGTAATGATAAGCTATACAAATACAGATAGCATAAGCGAACAGATTCAAATACTGGTAACTATTGTTCTTTTCCACATAGCTGCAAAGCACAGTGGTTTGCAATAATACAGCTTCTTCCCGCCAACTCCTGAGAACAAGTTTTAGGCACTATTGAAATGCACACATCAAACAGTAAAAGTAACAGACAGTGAGGAAGGCAATATTGTTATGAAGCAATGGTCAGAAACACCACTGTGAATCCATATCGGTCTAATACCCTTAACCAGAAACATTAAGCCTTTGCCACTGATAGGATAATGACTTTCTATCACCCTTTATTGGATCCTAAATATTTAAGTTTTTTTCTTTGGAATATTCATCTGATTGTTAGATTCTGATTTAACTAAAGTAAGCCTTTAGTATTTAAATTACTGCCCAGTTGATAAAATCTGGATTTGAGAATTTATGTTTTTGTGCATAGAAAGGAATTGAATAAGATAGGTAGTGAGCCATCATAGTTGAAGGTCATATGGAACCCCAGATCTTTACTGTGAATAATAAAGGTTTATTTGTCTGTGGTGCATCTTTTCCAGAGTACAAATGTCATTTATTTGTATGTCATTAAGCCAATTTTTTATTTTCTTGATTTATTGTGGTTTTTACTTAATTGAGATTGATATATCTTGCAGATGAATAGGAGACAACCCTGGAGAGTTAGTGGTTGTTTTAAATATTTTTTTTCTTAAAAGATTTCCAATTAAATACTCTGTACTGGCATATTTTCCCTCAAATGAAAGAGGTTCACAACGGATACTGACATGTATAAACTGATATTTTCCTGCCACTGCAGAATTACCTGGCTTTGTCTTGTCTAGGTACCTGAATGGGGTGATGAAAAATGCAGCTGCCCCTGTATTACTGGAGCTGGCCAATGAGGTAATCATCTTTACTTTAATCTTCCAGTGTAAAACCTGAGGGGCATATCTATAGTGACTTTAGTGAGAAATGTAATTAACCTAAAAAAAAAAAAAAAAGGTTTCAAGGCACATTAGACATTTAGAATGGTTCCCCAGTCTGTTAGTACTTACAATAATTAGACAAAAAGCCCCATTTATTAATAAATCAGTTAATGTAATTAGTCTCTTAACTTCAAGGCGAATGCATAAGAAATTCTGAATTTGTATTTTGTTGGAAATTTCAGACAGATCACAGGTCTTTAATGCAGAAACTTACTAAACATTCCCACATTGATTAAAGGGAATTTTATTAGTTTTACTTGTATTTGATTTCTTGGGGTTTTTTTTTAATAACAAAACCCATCTAAGATTTATAATATTTTCTAATGATAGAAAAGTTTAAAGAGTTCATTTTCCTGACTGCATTCTCCGTTTATTTCTGTTCATAGAGATTAGAGGATAGCTAATGAAAACTGTTTAATATAAAGCAATTAAGCAGAATAAATTCCTCAGTATAGCCATATCCTAAAAAAGCTGGAGTATGAAAAGTTCGGTACGGTTGTCATTAAAGCCTTGACAAATTTATTGATTCTGTTTATTAACTAGAATATTAATCTGTCTTGGGATGCAGTGTCTTTGAATTAAGAACTGCTATCTAAAGCACTACCTTAAAGAAGATGTTAAAAGTTTGAAAGAGTGGCAGTGAGCCTCCTAGAAAAATAAAATTGATGAAATATATACCCCTTAAACTCTAAAATATTTATTTACAATAATAATGACAACACAATAGCTGATAGTCCTTGGAACTGCTTATGCAACTCTCAAAGGGACAGAATGAAATGTATGCTGGTTTGTGTTGCATTTTAATAGAAAATGAGAGAAGGAGGCAGAAAATGAGTGTTTGCATTAAAAATGATATGGCACTACAAACATTAAGTGTTGCAGTAGCAGCAAGTTCTACATGTTACATTAGTAAGAAAGAATGGTTTCTCCCTCATGTACATTGCTTCAGCCAGCAAATGTGCGATTACCTATCAATTACTAGAAGGTTTTAATGGTCTGTGAAGTGTCCACATATCCTGATCATACAGTTAGCATAGAATAAAGAATTTATATGATATTAGTGGTAATGTGTAGCTTCTTCCCGTTTGTGGAAAAGACAAGTCTTAAACTACTGAGAGTAGAATGTACATTACATAAATAAGTACAGTCTTATTAAGAATTTAGGTAAACAACCCAATTCATGATATATTGCGCCCATATTATATAGGAACCATCATAAAAATATTTCAAGCACAAACTAATATATCTGTTACTGGGGTTTGTATATTTTTCCCATTGATTTATAGATGATGCATATAATTTCTGACTATAGTGAGCATATCTTTGTTTATATTACACTAATGCATTTTTGCAATTCAGATCAAAGATATCTTCAGAAATAAATAAAAGCTAAATCTAAAAGAAACAGGAGATATACAAAGAACTTATCTGCTTCTGATTTCATAGTAGCAGGTATATAAGAAAAGCAATGCATTTTGTGACTGCTGCCTACCTAATGCATTAGGGAAATGTGGCAATAACCAGCACCAAATTACTGCTTCCAAACAATCAAGCTGCCATTTTTATATGATAGTTAATATTTAAATGACATACTCTTGCGTCTGCTGACAATTGATGTAATGGTAATACTTTATGAGTCAATATATATTTAATCAGTGGAAACTGTAAAAATTGATGAGAAATATATAACATAGGTGCATTACAGTGTGTAGCAGTTCTGTTAAATAGGAAAAGCTCCATATTATTTTGGGGGTTTTTTTTCTGAGGGATTGTGAAACTACTTTTAATTTTTTTAGTATTATTTTATTTGCCAACTTCTTATTGTATATGTATTGCAAAAGGACTAAAATCTCATTTTTGTTAGATAGGAATAACAAAATTAGTCACTGTTCTCTTCCTACAAATATTTTCAAGTGAGATTTGAAGCACTATGAATTTTACTTACATGCTAAATTCTGACATGAAGCATGATGGCCCTATTTCAAAGAAAGATGGACACATGATTAATATGAAAATTAGGGAGATGCAAGTACCTGAACTAATAAGGTAGTCCTTATTCAGGCTGGACTACCTTCAGTAATTTCACCATTTTTCATGTGTCAGCTCTGATGTGGGTTACTGGAAATAAGCAGCTCCGTGGAAAGCATTTCTCTCTATTTGGGGAATTTGAGGGCATTCAAGTACATACATGTTTTGAAAAAATGTATGCACAAATGAAGCCACCTTTTTTGTCTAGTTACTA
>NC_088889.1:45889360-45896860 GCF_037157495.1 Lathamus discolor
GTTGCTGAGGTTCCTCCTTCCCAGGTGCAGGGCTCTGCATTTGTCCTTATTAAATTGCATGGATACCTGCTGACCTGTTCCTCTAGCCTGTGAAGGCCCCTCTGAATGGCAGCCCTGCCTTGCAGTTTGGTGTCATCTGTGAACTGGAGAAAAATAAACTCTTTTGCATTCTCCAGATCATTGGTAAAGATGTTAAACAGGAATAGAAATTCTTAATTGCGACTCTGTAAAAAGGAAAAAGTGCAAAAACTTACTTTTTTTTAATCTTACCTTTTTTATTTACACTTTGAAAATAATGCAAAATACAATCTCAAGCTTCTTCTGTATGACTGCCTGCTATTGATTATTAACATAATGGCAACATGTACATATCCTCCCACCTTCCTCTACTTTCTCTTAGGTACTGAATAAGCAGCTTTATACAGAATGTTGGGGTTTTTTTTTAAAAAGCAATGAGATACAGTTTATGTGATCAAGTTGAGCAGAGCAGTGCTAGTATCCCTCACTTCTTCATTTCTGAAATGCATCTGCAGTCCACTTGCCAAGTAAAGGCAGAGATGGAAATCAAGAATTAGACCACGTTCTCAAACAAGCATTCTGTGGTATTGCAGATTGCACGGTGTAACTATAATAATTAAATTTTAAAAACTATGTGTAATAGAAGTGTAAAAAGCTCTGACTTCAAAATTTTCTAGTGTATTTACACAGCATACTTAAATAATCTATTTGCTCTGAGAACACTACCTAAATGTGAGTTCCTTGTGTGTCAACAATCCTTAGCATACATAAAATTAATTTTAAAGTTATATCACCTATGCTAGAAAATTTTCATTCTGAGCTTTTAGAAGTTCTTTTCAACTTGAAGAAGCTCTTTACACACGAATCTCAAATTGCTCCAATCTCTAGGAAGTAAAATACATATTTGAATCAGTCTTATTTACATTTTTCCTTATTACAGTGTGTTTGCTACCTGATTTATATACCGAATGAATATGCTCTATCTTTCAGAAGTGTTTTACCATTGACTAATTATCAGAGTATTCTAATGCAGAATCCATAAAAGAAAGGTTTTTGTTTCAGGCTGGTAGCCTGGAGTTATGTAAAAATGCAGCACACTTAAGAGAATTTGCTGTGTGCCTAAGAAATCTAGACATATAACAGGGCCAATCACTAGCCTTTCATGCTGTGAAAATGCTAAATGCAACATATTGCTGATTGTAAAAACAGTCTTGAATAGAACACGGTCTTCACTTTATGTCTACTGAATACACAAAAACTTAAATAGCAGTACGCTGCCTTCTAGTAAAAATTACAGGTGCACAGTAGGTCTTGGCAGTGTTGTGTTATACTTTTTGATAGTGTTTTTCCACATGGATGAGATTTTCCTCAAGCCAATTAGTATTTTGTTGGGTGACTTCTGAGTGTGGTCCATTAAGTTTGCATTCTAATGACTGACAGTTGATTTCACTGCTCAGAAAGATTAAATTGCATAAATTACAGTTTCTTTGTATTGGCACACATATTAAACACAGAGTCTTTAGGAAGTGTTAACATTAATACTGACCAATGATAGTATTTCTAAGCAAGCATTTGAAGTTACTCTGAATTTTTCCATTTCTCCATCTTCCCTTCTTTGAATTCATACTGATAATTCAGCATATTTGTACAAAGGCAGGAACAGGAAGTATACCAGATGTTTCAGCTGTGCTCCTAGAAGTTCTCTTTCTGGAATAAAAAAAATATGTATATATATACATTAGTATGTGTCTTCTTCTTGACTGGGAAACATCTATGCTCCTTTAGTTGCCTTGGTGAGAATGGAAAGCCAGTAGTAATGACAGCTTTCAAAGCGGATTTATTGTATTAATGTAAACAAATTCTCAAAACAGAAACAAAAGATTCTTCTGCTTGTGAGTCCAGAATAGATTCTGCCCTGAAATTAGAGTACACTCCAGTTTTTTTGATCTGCTTGCCAGTATTTCATTTGTTCTCTTTTTAGGAATGGAGAACTATTTTTAATTCACCATTAGATTGACTGTTAACAAGCTGCTTTTTTAATCTGTCATAAAATAGTCTTGTCATGTAGGAAAGCTGTTACAGAATAGGTCTCTTACCTTGGTATTCAAAGCAAACTTCTCTTACAGGTGAAAATTGCTGAAGAAACTGGGAATTCATTCTAGAGTTCCAGTGTTGGATATATTTGAGCAGCTTCTTTTCATCCAGTTAACTCTTGGATGAGAAAAGTACAGTGCTACAGAAGCAGGAGGCTGAGGCTACAATGCAAATGAATGGTTTTCATGTGACCACTTTTACTGTATACTTTCAGCATGAATACTGATGTTAATTTAGTGAAGTCAGCATCCTTGGTCTTTCTTTAGTATGTAGGAAAAATATTTGTTTTAATTTCACTTATTCTGATCAGCATGTACAACTGAAGTGAATGATGCTGACATGACCAGGTTTCTAATCACTACACACCACCTTCTTGATGATCTTGAAATACTAGCTTTTTCACTAGCCATGCTTAAGTTTTCGTCCAAATGCTACTTCCAGTTTACAAATGAAACAGTTGAACCATGAACAGGTTAATTAACTTGGCCCCTGTCCTATAAAGAGCTCATGTCAAAGCAAAGACAGGGATTCAATCGTACACTTGACAGACATGGATTTATGAGTGCTAGACAGTTCTGAATCCAGATGTACTTATTCCTTGCTTCCTCTTTAAGCTAGAAGGGCAAAAAATGGATGAACACAAAATGAAGGGCAATTTTTCTTTTTAACCTTTGTAAGTCTGTTGTCCACTTTTTCAGAGGAAATTCAGTAGCTTTTCTGTAACGCAGAGCAAGGCTCAGTTTTCCCATTTCTGTATAAACGTCTGATGAATGCAACCACAGTAGTACACTGATAAATTGATGGTGGAGGGAATTTTTCTTGAGCCAGTATTGCTGAGAAAAGCTGTTTGCTTTCAAATCCTAAAAGTTACTTTTCTTTGGACTATTCCAGCTTCTCTTTCTAGAATATATTAGAGAAAGCCTGTGTCTTAGGTAGACAAGGAGCATGCTTGGTGTTGGGCATGGCACGTCAGTGAGCTACTTGACCAGTGTCATCTCGGATTTTAGATCGTGGCCCTCAGCTACAGTAAGTTGTTTCTGTTTATAGAAATGGATGTCTTCAAACTTACAGGAGGTGAACATCCTTTAGTGTGAGATGCATTCTTTCCATAGCAGGGTCACCAGCATCTATGTAAATATTGCTACTTCAGTGTAACTTATGAATAGCAGTGGGAATGGTCCTTGCTGTCTTCTCTGAAAATTCCCTTCGCTGCAGATAAACCAATTAAAAAAAAAGCAAACAAACCAATTTAAAATTTTCTTCAAACATTCTGCTAGCATATATGCAGCACTCTGCTAAAGTACAAGTATTGAATCCCTGGAACATCTTGACACCAACTTTGTCCTGCAACTACACCATCCATGTCCTTTGCATTGAAGGATCTAAAAAAGCATTGCATGACTTAACTTTGCTCTACTTCTGAATGTCTCTACTTGGGCAAAAAACATAAAAGCTAAAAAATGTGCTGAATGCAGTATCTGAAGGGTGTTACTGAGACATCTCCGTCAAAAAGCTGGCTGTACAACAAAATGCAGAGTCATCTGAAAGGGAGATTGAAACGTTTGACCCCCTCAGAACTGTCTTAAGCAGCTAATGAAAAATATCCAAGAAAACACTGAAAAGCAGTTGAAATAGCTTTTAAAACTCAATGAAAAACAATCTAGTAAGTGCTACTTTCAGGATTTTTTTTTTTACATATAGGATCCGTGACCCTGAAATCTCTCCTTAGGTTAGGTGTTCCCACCTTTTAGCTAAAGTAAAGCTCCTTTTTTCTTTCTTTCTTTTTGGGGTCCCTTTCTCCAAAAGGTCATAAAGCCTGCAAGCAATACCTGAGTTTAATCGCTTCTTTGACTAAGGAGATTGGAACCCATTATTTGAAAATCACAAGAAAATAAGCGCATCAACAAAGCATAATGTTGCCAGCTGAGATCTCTTCTGATTTTTAACTGAATAGTTAAACATTAGGTGGGCCAGAACATGCAAAAAATGTACGTAGAATCCTCAGGCAAGAGGGGAAGACATAGCATCCCTGCCCTACTCAGTCATGCTGCTTCATGGTTGCAGATCAACAACACAACTCTGGGCTTCTGTGTTAAACCACAGGTGTGTGAGGGAGACGCTGATGGACTGAGGAGAGTTCACTGGGGGGTCACCAGGATGGTGAATGGGCTGGAGCACTTGCCCTCCAAGAAGAGGCTGAAGGAACTGGTGCTTGTTCATCTGGGAGAAGAGAGGATTTCATTGGGGGCTGAAGAGCATCCTCCTGGTACCTATGGGGAGGTTATTAGGAAGACACATTAAGGATGTTGACAGCAGTGACATGGTGGTAGGATAAGAAAATTTAAAACACAAGACGTGTACAAGTTAACAACTTTAGGTAACTTTTGTGGTCTGTTAGCATTATGTATTCTGCTTTTTGTTTCCCTGAGTAGATGCTCATTATCTATAAAACAAATTTTGTGACAGATTTTAAAGATGAAAGTTGTCTTGTATAATTAACCCTTGAACTTGTTTTGGTAAGCCTTAAAATTATTGTGTTAAAATAATCAGGGCTGTTATCCAAAGCTTATTGTATATGTTTGACTAAAGAAAGAAACATGATCTAAGTGTGATTATCTAAGGAAAAGTCTTACAAAAGATTGAAATTGAAGGTGGTAACTGTAATTATCTAAAAGGAAGTCTATTACTGTATGATAAAACTGTCAAAATAATGATTGGGTGCTCCTACAAATCATGCTGAAGATCAATAAAGCCAATCTTACGTCACAGCTTGAGAATTTAGAAATTGTATTTTGACCTTAATTCACGATGGAGCCATTCAAAACATACTTAATAAATGGGTTATAGTACTTCTTAATTAAAAGTTAAAACTATTCCCAATAGTTTTCCCCAGTGAAATAGGGAGTATATTTCCAGTCCACATGATGTGCATGTTATTTTACTGATTGCTTACTCTTTCTAAGGACTTATTAGTTGACTTTGATCTATTATTTGTGTACCTAAAATTTGCAGTGATGCCTCTCCCAAAAAATTGTTTGTAGCTCAACAACCCTGTTTGGGGTGGTTAAAAAAAAATACTAAAATCTAGTCCTTTTCTCCCTGCAATTTACTTTATTCTGTATAAGAGCTTATCCTTCATTTGTCCTAATAATCTGAATGCCTTCCTGTAGTGTGTAAAGCTATATGACTGTATATCTGTTATACGTTGGTTGGTTTTTTCTCCCAAGGTGGAGAAACTATGCAGTAAAGTGTGGTTTGTTGGGTTTTGCTTTGTTTTGTTTCAGTATGCATATATATAAATGTTCTGTATTTGTTAGAGAGGACAAAGTGAAAGAAATGTGCCTTTCATGGGGAGCAGGTGGGAGTGGGGGCTCTGTGTTAACTGCATAGTCTCAAATAGGCTGTTGAGAAGAATCTCTAGTTCTTCCTTTCTACACTTCCCAGTACTATAACTTCTTAAAGAATGAGTCCTGTTCGAGTAGGCAAGTACAGTGTTACACTGCTTGGCTAAAAGGCCTATTTTCTGCAGTCTTCCCATGAAGATGGGTCAAGAGAGTATTGAGGAATGTAGATTAATTTCTTTTCAAATCTTTGTTCCCTGTGCAATGCGTGTGTCTAGCTGTTGTAGCTCAGATTCCTTCAAACTGTTTTAAAAATCGGACGAGGTATGCTTTTAGTTTATCATCTGGTGCTTAAGTATGTGCCAGAATAGATCTTTGGTAAAATGGTAGTTTTTACCATCATGCAGTTACAACATTACTTGTCTAATTACTTTTTTCTTTTCTGTTTGGCTGAATCATACTGTATATTAATGTGATAATTGTCATACTGTCTCAATTAGTGATCTCAATCATTAAATTGTTTTATTCAGGTAACAGTTGCTGGAGCTATGGATGCAGCCTTGGTCATGATAGGTTAAAAAAATTCACTGAGAATACGTTTCTCCCAATTCTGTCCCCCACAATTACTAGATGAAATGTTGCTTCTGTCCATCCTACAGCAAGATAGGAAAACAGTAAAGGTGCTGTAAGACACGTTGTCCTTCAGAAAGTGACAAAACCAGCTATGTATTGTTGCTTAGGCTGGGATCTTGTTCTTGACAGTAGATAGGACAGGTCATTTTGGCAAGCAGTATTTTTATGGGGTGGCAGGTGAGGGGACAACTATTCTCTGCCGTATGCATTTAATGATATACTGCCCCCCCTTTTTTTTTTGTGCCTTCTAAAATAAATATTTATTTTGCCTAAGCTTCATAAGTTTTTTTTCAGGCCACCACTGATTTTTTTCTGTCTTTGAATTCCTCATACTTTCAGTAGACGTTTTTGAAATAGGATCACAGAAATTAATGTAATGGTTCCAGGGGAGTCTAGGCAGGAGGTACCAGTTATAAGGAGTTTTGTGATATTTCCAAGTCATTTCTTCTTCATCCTAATTAGAGTCAGTCATTAGGGAATTAAAAAACTTGTTTCAGACTATTTAGAGACTAGTAAAATATATAAATACCTGACCTGTTCCTTCTACTGTATATTACTGGATGCTGTGATTTGGGGATATTTTCTAACTTGGACTTTAGTGTCTCTGAAAGTAAAATTTCTAAATGCTAAGCCCCAAATTCTTCACTTTTTCAGCAGTGGAATTGCATAATTCAGATTTAATTTTAGACTGGGAATTGCAATGTAAAGTACCCTTCTTTGTTTAGGAGTTGCAACTGTGTCTATTCCCTATTGTTTTCTTTAGGAAGGCTAAGAACTGAAAGTTCAAGTAATAGAAACACATTTTAAAAATAATTTTAATTAATATTTTGAATCTTTAGTAATACAATTGCTCCCAAGCTTATCTTCAAGTCTCTAGTCTTTCTTGCTTGTCTCAAGTTCTCAAACCAGAATTTTATCTACATTTCTGAAGAACTTTCTTCTTTCTCCCTGCTTCAGGAATGATTCTCTTTTTTCTCAGTGCTTTCCCTAGCTGCTCCCACATTACAGAACTGTTTGCTTGCGGTCAGTATCAAGAATTGCACAGTTTACAGTTAGTTTTTTTCCAAATTAGTAAATGATTCAGTAGACAGAATGAAGAGGCACATGTTTCACTTACAAAATTCTTTTTCTCAGTCTACTATTGAAGCTTGTATTCATTTAGCCTTAATCTTATGCTCTGAAATTTCTTTCATTAAATTAAATGAGGGCCAAGCTCTGTAAAGACTTATGCAAGACCTCCACGTACTTCATCTGAAACTTGCAGCTATGTGGAGCTATAGGTTTTCAATAGATGCTAGTTTACAAAGATGCATCTGCAGGATCATAACCTGGGTTTGACATTTGAATCCTCTATAACCTCATCACTTACTTTTGTTAGGTCCTTCAAAACATTTTAAACAACCTGGTTTATTAT
>NC_088889.1:45901860-46029360 GCF_037157495.1 Lathamus discolor
GTACCTGTAGCTCATTACTCAAGGTAGTGTCCAGTTAAATATTTCCCTAATGTGAATCTGTGGGGTTTTGCTGGTTCATTCATCAGTCATAAAATAGCTTACTTTTGTCATAATCAAGTCATGATACTTAAATCAGTAGCCCTTGAAAACAGTGAATTCTCAGTCTTCCTCAGTTAACGCTCTTCATTAGTCTACCATTCAATCAACCTCACTATTGACAAACTGTTACTTGTGTATTATTGCTACATACTAAAAAAATATTTTCATTTTTAGTGTTAATAAAGTAAATATATACACTGACTTCTGATTCATGTTTTCAAAGTTTTTATCCTGTGTACAAAATGCTATTTCAACAGCGTACAAAAGCTAAAGTAAAATGTCTATTTATTCTTACTATTCACTTACAAAAGAAATGCTTATTTCACACAAGATGCATAAGATTCAAGTATGTAATATGCCATGATGAGTCTGGAAGTGTTTTATATACACTTTATGTTGTATGTTGGAAGTGTTTAATATAGTGGTTTAGTATATCATTCTTTTTAAAATATTTTCAGGAACTTTTGCTTATGCTTGTGGTGATGCCAATCTTTGTAGCTCTTGCATAGCCTTTAAACCGATTTTGGTTTGTATATTCGTTTGCATTACAGTATAGTTTTCTAAACAAAATATTTTCTTGGAATACTACTTTCAATTGACTGTGATGCTTTTAGCAGACAACATTAAGGGAGAATATTAAAATGAGAGTCTCCTTTGCTTTCAGCAGTGTTTGCACACATTCATTGTTGCTTATATGGCAAAATTGTGGTTTATATGACAGATCCCTTCATGTCACAGGTTCCAGGACCCCTTTTCACAGTGATATCTGAGACTTTCAGTTCAATCGTTGAGGAGAGTGACAAAGCTTTGGCCCCACCTTGGGACAAAAGAAAAATTAAGAACAGGAAGAGAGCAGTTTTTCACTTTGTTTACACAAGTGAAGCACACCCGGGTTAAAGGAATTTGCCTGAAGTAACACAGGAAATCTTTGGCAAAGCAGGACCCTTGCTAGTCTCAAGCCTAGTCTACATTTATGGATTCAGTGGTATAAATATACCCACCAGCTGAACTCTGTCAGCAGTTGTTCCCAGGAAGGAGGCAGCTTATGCTTGTGCGACAGTGTTGTTTTTTCTCTAAGAAGTCATAAAATGAAATGTGTGAATTTTTTTGGAGGGCATTTTTCTAGAATAGTTTTTCCACCTGTATTAGTAATTAACTGGTGTATGCAGCTACCCAGATTAAGCATCTGGAGAGATAACAATGCCTGTGCTTGCAAGACCTATTTGAAAATAAACTAAAGGCATCTCCTGATTTACCGTTGATTTTTTTTGTTGTTGTTGTATCAATCTCAGTGAATGAAAGACTGATAAATGCTCCTAAGTTCACTTCTGATTTCTTTTGTGTCTTATACGTTTGAAAATAATACAGAAAGCCTTTTACGAGCTTTTAAGTACAGTGAGATAAACGTGTCAACACTGAATAAGTAAATAAATACATTTGAAAACTACTAAATTGGATACTAAATAAAGTGCTTAAGATTGTTCAGACCAAACATTGTTTTTAGAGGCTGTTTTGAATTTTTACATACCTTCTTCCTTAAGTTCTCTTAGGCTATGGTTGTTATTTTGAGTTACATTTTCTTTACTTTCCTTAGGAGCTGCAAGATGCTTTTGAAGCACAAACTGTCCTGTAAAACTGATTAAGTAGACAAGGGCCTGCTTTCACCCTGTGCTAGTACAATCCTTTGGTGTTTCAAGCCTTTTAATCGTATCAGAATGGGTTAAGTAGCTACAAAGTTTGTAGTTGCTAGTTTGATAATTTTCAAAATTATCTACATCATTAATGTTTTCTTTTTATAAAAGTGTGTCTCTCTTCCTGCCAAGTGGATAACTGAGCTAACAGGTTTTTGTATGTTTTTATTCCTTTTTTCTTTAGCCTCCAAAACACTTATTAATAGTATGCTACGGGACCCTTCTCAGATTCCAGATGGAGTTCTGGCAAATCAAGTCTATCAGGTATTAATCACAGTTGTCTTTTTTTTTTTTTTTTTCCTTTTCTGTGGCGGTGTTGTTATCTGTCTAGCAGAGTAAAAGATTTTTAAACCTCATTTAATTACTGTCATCATAAACTATCAGTGAGGTCAGGGTACACCATAAATGGCAATGCAGTATTTGTGAGGGGAGCATTCCACTTTTTAATAGCTTGCTTTTATAGTGAATAAAAGCATGCAGGTTTTGTTTTCTGTGATTAAATCTGAACAGCATCTGATAGCCTTTTTGAAGAAAAGTAATTACTGTTTTTAAGGTTCTTTTTAACTATAATGGTTTTGCATTGCCCATCACTATACTACTTCTCTTATTTGTCTGCAGTGTACTGTGAATGACTGTTGTTATGGACCACTGGTGGACTGCATCAAACAGTATCCTTTCCCATAAAATTTTAGGTGCACAATTGACGAGTTTAGGCTGTGTGGAAGAGATGTGTCTAGCTTTAACCTGACATAAAGTTCTGCTTCACAAAACACGTTTCATACTCCTCTGTTTTACATTCAATCAACTAGAGGGTCACTGCAAAGCTTTCTCTTACACTGTTTAACAAAAATCAGATGGACCACAGGAAGTTGTCAGTTCGGTGGCTACACATTCATATGCCTGATTGAACCTCTTTGGTTTTGATTAGTTGAAATTCATGTCTGGTTTTCTATTAAGACTGGACAACAGTGCTTGGAGCAGTGGAGTTGGGCTAGATGATCTCTGGAGATACTTTCCAATCTCAACTCTTCTGCTGAGTTTTAATTGGAAGGTTTTCAAGTGCAATTCAGGTATGATTGACCAGTTAGTATTTTGAAACTCTGACATTCCATGCAGTTCTTTTACTTTCTCTTCTTCGTAAAGGAAATGAGTCTAGCTGTAGGAAAAAAACCCTAGCTTGAATTTTAAGGGTGTTGGGTTTGGATTGGGGGGTGGGGGGTGGGTTAGTGTTGAAATGGTTAATTAGAGATCCTCAATATCCAGTGAGAATCCTGAGGAAACTTCTCTCGGTACTGAGTATTCCAAACTAAAGTATATAATTTGTTAGGAAAGATCACTGCAACCCTAACTCTGTTTTCATAGAATCATAGAATGCTTTGGATTGGAAGGGACCTTAAAGTCGTGTAGTTCCAGTTCCTCTGCCATGGGCAGGGACACCTTCCCCTAGACCGGGTTTTAACAGGGAGACCAGACTTCAGTGAAGTCCTGAATTGAGAGCCCTTCAGTTTCAGTCTGCTATGAAAGGAACAGTTTCAAAATCATGACTTCCTATCACTGAGCCAGCTAGCAAGGCAATTGGCTCCCAAGTCCTAGGGATTCCTTGCATAAATCTCTGCATGCAATCTGGGGAAGATCCTGATTTCACTGTACAGTTGCAGGCTAGAACAGCTACAATGACGTTTAGTTATGCATGTAAAACAACACTTTTTTTAGGTGTGGTACATGTGGTAGTCACTCATTAAAAATATGTTCTTTCCATTAGAAATACTTGTCTGGTGTCTACTACAGACTCAGCCCTGCTCTCATTAACTTTAACAGGAGCAGGATGAAGTTCTAATTATATTTGTATTTTCTGATTTTAATCATTATTTTATGTATTCATTGAGAATATCTTCAACATTAAACACAGCTCTATGACAGTGGATTAATCTAATAAATCACAGTTTTTAAAAGATTGTTAATCATTAATTTTCACGTCTAGAAATGTAAGATTAATATTTTTATGACAAACAGTCTGGCTATAGTCTTCTGAAAGTGTCATGTTTAAAAGTAATAATAACAGAATATGTAGATTTATAACCAGTTTTTAAGAATAACTTACCTGCAGTCTATAAAAGTCTTTTCTATCCTCTTCAGATTCTGGTTCAAGTGAAGTTATTGACTCTGCAGTGACATCAGTGAGCATAATGAGGAGTTTTTTAATTCCGTTTTGGTACAGAAAAGTTTAATACTAAACTGTGCAAGTGCATTATCTGCAAGTATGCTGCTGAATTAGATGTTAATTTTGAGGTGCATAAAATAGTTTAAAATCAATTTAAAGTTAAGGTTTTAAAAGCATAATGTCTTCTGAAGGATTGCATATTGATTTTAAATATAACTATCTAATTGTATATGCATGGACTAAAGTATGAAGTCAACCTCTTTGTAAATGCCAAGAGGCTATTTTTCAGTAATAGTTCAGATGCTTACGGGAAACTAGGCTGCTAGATTGCATGAGTAGAAAATGGCTTGTGAGGTTATTTACAAGTTTTGCCCCATGGTCATTGCCATACATCAATAACAGGTATTATTATAGACTAAGTCTAAGTGTTTCTGCTTGAGATACATTATAAATTCTATTTGCAGTATTTTTCTTACATTTCTGCTGTTCTTCATTTACCCCTTTTGTTCTGTAAATGCTAGTAGAGTTTAACATAATATACAGTTTCAGTTAATAAAAACTATATGTGTAAATGCAATGATTCCATACAATTGTTAATTTTGCTGTTCAGCATAAACTGTTTATATAAATTAGGTAATTAACTGTAATTGTAAGGTGATCTGTAGTTTAAATTTTCAGAAGTTATTCTAAACAGAGTTAGGAACTTAACTGTTTGTAATGTAAGGTCCTTCATCATGAAGTTCCATAAGATTCTTCTTCTTAAAAGCTTCCAGAACAGAACTTTGACCTCCAGGAGGATACATTAAAAATACTTAATGTGGTGACTTTTGTACATGTTGCTAAGAATAGCACATTGGATCAACAGGCTGTCAGTGAAGTGAAAAGGACTTCACTATAAAATATTTCATCCTTCCCTAAGTTCATGCTTCTGAAAAATCAATTAAAAGGATGTTTTGTTACAGTAACATGTTTCAGGTTGCTGTGGTGCCTATCAGTTTCTGAATATAAAGAAAAAAGCAATTTATTTCATTCTTTGCTGAATTAGAGAATTGATACACTAGTCAGTAAAGAGCAAATTAAAAGGTATTTCATTACATGTTTTAAGCTCACTTTCTTTTAAATTTGGGAGGGAAATAAAGCAAAAAATGAAATATTGGCCTTATTTATACTGAATAAATGTGGTGTAATTGTTCTTATTTTTGTGAAATGTATGCTGATGATACAGTAGTCTAATTTTCACAAAGTGCTAAATGCCTCTGAAAGTCCTTGTAAAGTATTTAAAAACTTAAGAGTTCAAATCATTGTTCACTTCTGAAATGCAGATGAAGGCAAATGTATTTTATCATTAATTACTTTATCTGTGATGTTTTTCTGAAGTTGGTTCTTCTATTTCTTAATCTAAATCTATCAGCGCTATTGGTCATGAGCATGAAGTCTTGCTGCGAGAAATGCTTTTGGAAAAAAATCTCTCTTTCATAGGTAAGAATTTGTAGTAGGGGCTAGCCAGCAAATCCTTAACTTCAAAGATTTCAGTGACTGTTTACCTAAGAAAAAAATAAACCTCAACACTCTTTGTATTAGGTAGTAAAGGAAGAGTAAGAAATGATTGATGCTGTACATGTTATCTTTTATTGATTTAGAACTGAGCAGGAACTCAGTTACCTAATACCCTCTATATACAGCACATGCACAGACTTGCAATTAATATTTTATAGAATAAGTAGCTGAAAAAAAATGCTTTAATATCTGCTGCAGTATTACTTTTGGTGTCATGAGATATTAGCCATAATCTAGGCCTTATGAGACTTAGGAGGAAGCATAAGAAATATTAACTTCAAAATGCTTTACGTATTAAAAGAACTGTGAGAAGATTCACTCATTTAGCTTTCTGTGCAATGTCTGCTGAATTTTTGCCCCCTGCCTACTAACCAATGCAAGTACTCATTTCACAATCCCTATATTTAAAATCATTTTAAGGATTAATTAGGAAGTTATTTTCATCTTTTTTCTTTTAGCCTGCACTATGTTTCTTGTACATGAGGGCCATTAAAGATTAGTATTTAAAGCATCATTTCTCTTACTGTGATAATAAACTTAACAGTGACTTCTTAAATCTTGGACTTCTTATATGATGAGACAATAGCAAAGTGAAATGCTGTCTTTTGTTGATGTTGCACAAAATTTGTGTGATCAGGGAATTTTGCTGGTTTTATCAGAAACTATGACCTTTCCTAAATCTAGATTCAGATTAGTATTTTGGAAACTTTAAACAAATTTAAGAAATTATAATGACTATTAAGGTTTTAAAAATATTTTCCCATGTAATTAAGGAAGAGAGTTAGTGTGATCTTTTATTTTAGAGAAAAAATGAAAAAAAGACAGAAATAAGTATTGCATGCAAAGCTGCAGATGACACTGTGAAAATGTGAGGAAATAGATTTTTCCTATTTGGCTATAAGAGTAGAAGTACAGGTAATAGGCTTAAGCTGTAATTGCAGAGATGATGATGAGTTAAAATACTAAACATTTCTAGGAGCAGTAAATGTAAAACAAACTGCCAGGGAAGGTTGTGGAATCACCTTCAATGGAAAATTCAAGGCTAGACTTGACATTCATCCATCAAAGCTGGTAATGAAATCAATCCTGTCATGATACAAGGGAATGGACTAGATGACTCACAAATGAATCCTCAACCCAATGATTATTATTTTATTCGGCTTGTGCAAGCTTGTGTACTACACAAATCAGATTTAAATTTTGATGTTTCGTGACCTTGGATAAGCATCAGTTTTGTCTTTAAAAATAAGCTTTAAGAAACTTGTGTTGTCAAAGTATCTAGAGTGGATTAACTTATTAAAATATAAGCATAAATAAGAGAGCTTAATTTATTGTTTAGATTTATGCACAGTGAAATACTGTTTAGGCATGATTTACGATCTGTTAGATTTAGATGGGTGTATTTATTATTTCTGTGTCTTTTAAGGTTTTAGGTGTTAAAAAAAAAAAAAAAAAAAAAAAGCATTTCCTTAGTATGTACAAGATTAACCCTACTGAATCCCTCACAATAAAATCTTTCCTTTTTTAAAAATTACTTCCAAAACTGCTTGAAGGTAAGTTCAGCAAAACAGAAGAGATGACAGTATTTCCTATAGGTCAACAAATTCAGGCTTTGTTAGGCTCTGAGAGAGACTACGTTCCAGTTTTGAAGATGGCCCAGGACTTAGATTGCTGTACTTACAATTCCATTACTTTTTAACACGTGTTAGGAAAATCAAATTCTACAGTTTCCATATTAGTTTACTATTCCTCAAGAATAGTAAGGTTTTTGTATCAGCTCTCTTCACCTGAGCAGCAGAGGTCTAAGGACATGGTGAATATAAATCGCCCCAGTATCATCTTGGAGCATGAGACAGCTCTTCAGTTCCAGGGCATAATTTATCTGTTTCTAGAGCAGTTAGCTTTCAGAGCCTACAGATCAGAAGTAACACTTTCAGATTCACCCAGAAATTTATTTGAAACCTATATAAACTAACAGGGTTTGCTTTTTGTTAATCATAGAATCATAGAATAGTTAGGGTTGGAAAGGACCTCAAGATCATCTAGTTCCAACCCTCCTGCCATAGGCAGGGACACCCCACACTAAACCATCCCAGCCAAGGCTTCATCCAACCTGGCCTTGAACACTGCCAGGGATGGAGCACTCACAACCCCCCTGGGCAACCGATTCCAGTGCCTCAGCACCCTAACAGGAAAGAATTTCCTCCTTATATCCAATCTAAACTTCCCCTGTTTAAGTTTTAACCCGTTGCCCCTTGTCCTGTCACTACAGTCCCTGACGAAGAGTCCCTCCCCAGCATCCCTATAGGCCCCCTTCAGATACTGGAAGGCTGCTCTAAGGTCTCCATGCAGCCTTCTCTTCTCCAGGCTGAACAGCCCCAACTTCCTCAGCCTGTCTTCATATGGGAGGTGCTCCTGTCCCCTGATCATCCTCATGGCCCTCCTCTGGACTTTCTCCAACTCCTCCATGTCCTTCTTATGTTGAGGACACCAGAACTGCACACAATACTCCAGGTGAGGTCTCACAAGAGCAGAGTAGAGTGGCAGGATCACCTCTTTCGACCTGCTGGTCACGCTTCTTTTGATGCAGCCCAGGATATGGTTGGCTTTCTGGGCTGCGAGCACACACTCTACTGTTCATGAGAACCACATCATATACCATGTCCTCTCTTCAACAAAAACACAGCTCTCAAATCTTTATCACTTTGCTTAGGATTAAAGTGATCAGTGGAAGTATTCTCTCAAAACAGGCGAACCATTTCACTTGCCATACTGAAATGCCAGGAATTTCTAGGTTCTGTGTTGGATCTTTATGGGTTTGTATCTTTGCCATGAATGTATTAGTAAAGCTTTTAGCTGTATGGGGAGGTACTGACCTTTGTCTGGAATCTTATCCTCCTTTGGTTCCCACTGTCCTTCAGTAGTAGCCTGGATATAAATCATGAAATCTGGTCAGTGTTTTTTACTGTAATCTTAAATTTGTAGTTGCTGCTCATTCATGCACCAACAGAAAATGTTTGGTTTCCTTGTTATATCCAGAGGCTAGTATAAGAACAAGGATGTGTTAAATGGTTATGATTGAGTGTGAAGTTATGGTAAAGATGAAGCTGCAGTTTTGTTGGAAATCTAAATTAATGGGGAATCTGTAGAAAACTACTTAGTAGTGCTGTTTCAATGTAATTTTCAGATCTCAGGATTCGTAAATGTAACTGTCAAAGCTGTTGTGGGCTGGCTTTCAGTCAATTGTTAAATTAGTCTCTCAACCCATGCAAAAGCTGAAAGATCTCTTTCAAGGTGCAGAATGCTACCTCTGTAGCTTCTGGACAAATAAGAAACATAACTGGGCTGAAAAGCTAGAGCTTCTATTTTGGTGAGGTTTCGGTTAGGAAAAAAAAGAAGGTTTATGGTGGTTGTGGGGAGTGTCTGTATCTCTTTCACCTCTCCTCCTCTCCTCCCCCCACCAAATTTATAAAGCTTCAAAACACTTAAAGAAATAGTAATCTATAATTATGTTCCTACATGATAGACAACTCACATAAATAATAAACATGGGTTTAAAACTTATTTTATAATGCTATTCAGAGTACAGAATGTCAGGAGAAACCAAGTGAAAACACTCAGAAACAAAGCAAAAAACACATTCTTTTTCAAGCCATGTGTTAGCATCACACAATCTGATTTTGACAGAATGATTTCTAGGATTCTATAATTCTATGATTTTAAAAGTAATCAAGTAGCCTTGAAAAAAGAATTTGCAGAAGAATATTGAAAGTAATGCTGATGCAGACTCCAGTTCTGATACTTGCCAAGCTGACTTATCAGGAAATGTTTACCCCTTCCTGGCTTTCAGTGGGTTCTTTTAAGTTACATTTTCCTGAATTTCTGATACTAGCATTTGTTAGATATGAAAGAAAAATACTGAACTTTCTATTGCTATTTGTGTCTTCTTGAACAATGAAAACTTCATTTGGAACATCCTGTTGTCTTTTTGTACTGTTTCAAACAATTAAGGGCAGACTACAGTTAAATAGAGTTGGATAAAAGTGGAATTTTTTTTAATCAAGATTAAGAGATCACGTACAGTTAATTCATTTTTATGTTATGGCACAAAACTCTCTGCTCATACGTTCTGTTAAATTAGAACTTTGTTAATCTTAACGCTCTTTATCCATATTCCTGACAATCTTGACAAATTTGAAAAAATAGCCAACAACTAAGTCTGTCTCCAAATCCTAAAAAAGTTTCATAGCTGATCAGGTGATACAATGAACTGTTGCATTGCAAAGACTTGTATTTACAGTATGGTGTGGTTACAGTGAGGAAATACTCTCAAATTTCAAAAGAAATACTGCACCTATCAAAATTAATAAACAGCTATTGCCATTTACACCTAACTGAATGTACAGAAAATCACTCCTGTCCCACTTTAATTTATGAGTTCACTATATTAAAAAGAACACTTCAGACTTACATTCTTTGATGGGAAAGAGGGGGGAAGTTTGCTTTAGGCACTTTTAGAATATTTGGATTTCTAAGAGTGTATGTTTTTCTTGTCATAAAAATGTTACTTGGACTCAAACTGCTGACCTCTCGGGATATTCACAAAGTATTCAAAAACTGAGTTCTGAACATTGGCCATGAAACTACTGTCCTAACCTGATAAATGGATTGGAAATAAGCTACCCAACAGTGAGAATGGACCATTAATTTTAATCAAAGGTGATGTAGAAAGGCGAATGGGATGCATGACAATGTCAACAGCCCAGTAGGTGTTAAGGGGCTACACAGCCTTACTTGTTACTAGGTAGTGCCATTAGTTGAGCTTGGGTGAAGACAGAAAGCCATGCCTGGAATTGAATGACCAGGTCACTCCAAATTCTAATGGAGAAATGGTGTTTCAGAAATACCAGTGTAATGGTATCAGAAATCAAGGACAATAGTTTAGAAAATATTAAGGGCAATATTAAGGGCTTGCTTGGGCTTCCTTTTTTTTCTTTTTTAAGGGAGCATCTTTTGTCTTCTGCAGTTTTATCTTGCTCAGTCGTTATTGTTTCTTGGAATGTTCAGCTCTAAGATTTGTAAGCAATAGAGTTGTATAGTTTATGTTAGCAGAATTTCTAGGTCTTTTTATGTTCTGAAATTTAATAAATTCTGTAGATAGCAGGGTGCAAGAGAAACTAAAATTGTGGCTTCTCTCCTTCATAAATTTCTGGAAGAAAAGGATTTTCCTGTTCTTTTTTTAACAATTTTATGCTAACATTAAAATAAAACCAAGAAGGCAGCTACAGTATATCTACATTTGTGGTGTTGATAGGATTAGTCTTAATGCTTCCTAATGTAGGGAGACTCTTTTTTTAATCAGCAAATATACTTCTTTATTTTGAATATTTGGGGGTTATAAAATACTATATGACAGCTTGAATTAATGATGTTTATAATGAAGACATAAAAATGCAGGGATGACAAAGAAGCATTTTTATATCCATGCTTCAGGTTTTCTACAAAGGTTCATTTAATCTGACACAGCATTGCATGCATAAGAAAGATATGTATGACTGCATTAGTAATTCTTGCACTCTTATTTAAAATAAAAATAATTATGCTGCTGTCTACTTAATAGAAGAGTTTTATAAACAATAGTTCTTATTCTGTATGTATAGCTGAAGATCAGCTTCGTGCAAAGGGTTATGACAAAACACCAGACTTCATTTTAGAAGTGCCAGTAGGTAAGTCTTTTAAAGAATTGTCATTGTTTTATTTTTAGTAAAAGCATGCATGCTAAAATGTTACAGCTACATATTACATCTATACAGCTGTATATTAAAGGACACTACAAATTAGGGTTTTTTTCAGTAGTTACCTAATAATTTTAAGAACTTCTAGTTTGGGTCAGAGAGATTTGCTCATAAGTAGTATTACCCCGTGCTTCCTCTTTGATTGCTGCATGTTTTTGTCTCATTATCACAAAAAGAAAACCAAGGAACAGTAAAAACCCCAGACGCCTGCTGCATCTAAACTTCTCTGCTCACTGTCTTTCTGAACTGAACTCTGAAATACCTATAAATGTTTTAGACTTCTAGACCAAATCAATTCAAAGCAGTGTAGAGTATTACCATTACACCTATAGGTCATTGCATAAAGATTTGTTGTAGTGCCATTATTCTCTTGCCATCACTTTGCATCTAAGTACAGCTCCGCAGTTCTCTTTTTTTTTCTTTTCTTTTTTTTTTTTTTTTTTAATCCTGTGTAGCAAGAAGCAAGAAGGAATAAAAGTAGGTATAAAGGTCATGTCAAAGCTCATCTGCATCTTCTGGTCTTGAGGCCATGTAAGAAGGTAATCAGCTGACGTAGTAGCTGGGCCATGGAAGAAGAAACATCAATGTTGTCTAAGTGTAAAGGATTATTATTCACCTTTTGTAGATTGACTTTCATGCCAGAAGATGACGACTTTGCCTCCATAGAACACAGCACCTGTCAATGCAGGTGTGTGACAGAGAAAACAAGAAGGCTGAAAGCAGCATGTGAAAGTCATATACGTGACTAGCTTTTTTTTTCATATTGACAACAGTTGGAATTCTTACGAACTGATTTGTACGCTGGTATAAGGAACTGAAGTGTGTAATATAAAATGTCTCACTACTCAGAAGTGCTTGAGATACCGTCTTTCAGCACCATAGTCTGTTATTTAATAGATGAACAACTATGTATATGAGAGTCTTCTGAAAAGTTCAGTGATGTTTGTATTCATAATCATGTTTCCACAAAACAAAAATGGTAGTGATGTTAAGAAGAGGTTATATGTACAAAACAAAAAATACCTTTGTAGCTAAAGCACTCTATATTTGAAACAGTGAGCTTTGGCATCCTGATGATCTACAATTCACAGACAGTTGTCAAGACACACCTGGAGAGTTTTCAGTTACCTTCTACTACTTCACTTCCATAATTCTTATTTGTGGAGGGTCTCAGAAAGCTACCAAGGACCCAAGGACGTGAGGGAACGGTTGTTGTTTATCCGGTCTAAAGTTAGCAGGGAAGATTGTGAAATTACAGTATCACAAAATGGCTGAGGCTGGAAGGCATCTCTGGTAGTCATCTGCTCAAGCATGTCCAGATGGCTTTTGAATATCTCCAAGGATTTAGACTCCACAACTAACAGCTGTTAGATCTCATGGGCTAAAAGTTCTAGGGGGCTACTGGAAGCAGGGGAAGGGTGTAGTAGTATAGGCCTACACAAGTTAACTTGGTTACTGATAGCATGGTAGTGGTGGCATATGGAGCTTAGTGTGGTGGCTTCATGTGGTATTTACCCATATTTCCCAAGTAATTTTACAGTCTGCTGTAAACTGTGTGTTGCCACAGCTTCTTCTAATCTTCCTGTATTGTGTTTCTGAGATGGCATGCTCTGAAATGCCAGTTGAGTACTTCATCCCAGGTCAAACTTAGGCTAAGACATCATGACTGTGAATATTATAGGCAACACAAAATGAAGGAAACATTTTTAAAGCCCTCAGTAATCATACCAACATTAGAGAAAGAATGATTTTTTTTTTTAGAGTGAGTTTCATGATTTCTCCTGCAAAATTAGGTTGTCAACTTCAGAAAGGACTTTATAAAAAAAAAAAAAAAAAAGACCTTTATTAACCTGAGAAATTCACTTCTACAAGCAGTGAGGAAAGATGTGAACCAGAGCAAATCACACAGACTGAAACAGAAATTCAGAATTGCATTTTTTCACGTAAGCATTCTTATTCCTAGCTTCTTTCTGGTAAAGCATTACTGGTTGTGCAAAGGGAGGGAAGGAGATATGTATCTATGATAAACTTCCTTGCTGTTCTCACACCTTCCACTCTTCATTGGTGAGAATTTGCTGGTTTTAACAGCTTAGCTAACTGTTCTTGTTATTCACCAGAAGTTTTCAATTCCTTACCTGACAACTCCTTTCCAGCAAAGTAAGGATAAAAGTACAACGCAATTGCACCTTGGTCTAGTCTCTTTCCCTTTATATTCGGTTTGTGTTAGAATAAATGCAAATACCCAAATTGGGGTGTAACTAAACTGCTGTAATTATCCATTGAAATAGATTGATTTTTTTTAAATGTCCTATCCATATTTGAAAAATATTTTTTATAAATACGTAACTATTGAATAATGAATTATGTGGTAGATTGAGGGTGTAAATAAGATATTCCCAAACACATTCTTCCAGGCTGCTGAGTATGATTTTAAGAGTTCTATTTATTTTCTGCTGTCACCCTAGCGGTTGAAGGACACATAATTCACTGGATTGAAAGCAAAGCCTCATTCGGTGATGAAAGTAGCCACCAAGCCTACTTGCAGGACCAGTTTTGGAGCTACTGGAACAGGTACCTTTCTGCTATTTTTCCTTATAAACAGGACTGTGTTTTTAAAAGAAATTATGGGAAAAAACATTAGTGACTATTAAGCTATGTTGATAAAATACATGTTACCAATCTGGCATTTTGAATGTCATTAATTAGTATGCCAAACTGGAATGCTGAAATATTTGTGAAAAATTCACATCATATTTGTTTACATGCAGCGGGTACATATGGTAATTTTACAGCAATGCTACTTTGATACAGAATAAGTTACTTTGGTACAGAAGTCAAATTTCAATTTTTTTAGTACTTGCCTTTGAAGGCAGATTTTGCTGTAATGTTTTGAAATACCTGCAGGCTGCCAAATTTGTTATAAACTCTTCACAGTCTAACCAAGTGTGCTTTGTGTGTAAAGAACTTTATTGCTCATTGGCATTGTATCTGGGATAATACTGTTTCATTGTTGGTTGGGTTTTTTTTTTAAATACAGTATTTTTCTCATATATTACATATGTTTTAACTAGTAATAACAAACGTCTTCAAACTAAAAACTGTAGTAAGTATCTCAGGTACATAAGGAGGGAGATAAGTTATGCTGGACTGAATTTTGAACATGTTGATGGTATTGGTATAAAAATCCTTTCTTTTACAGATTATTAAAATTGTTCTGATTTATTCTTTTAAAGATAGTTGTATTATTTATACAATTTATGAAAGATCATGGCAGTCAGGTGAAGTTCCTGACGACTAGAAAAAGGGAAGTATAACCCCCGTTTTCAAGAAGGGGAAAATGGATGACCCAGGGAACTACAGACCAGTCAGTCTCACCTCTGTGCCTGGCAAAATCTTGGAGCACATTCTCCTGGACAGCATGCTAAGGCACATGAAAAACAACAAGGTGCTTGTTGACAGCCAGCATGGCTTCACTAAGGGGAAATCCTGCCTGACCAATTTGGTGGCCTTCTATGATGGGGCTACAGAACTGATGGACAAGGGTAGAGCAGTTGACATCATCTAGCTGGATTTGTGCAAAGCATTTGACACTCTCCCTCATGACATTCTTGTCTCTAAATTGGAGAGACATCAATTTGATGGATGGACCACTCGGTGGATAAAGACTGGATGGCCGCACACAGAGAGCTGTGGTCAATGGCTCAATGTCCAGCTGGAGACCAGTGACAAGTGGTGTCCCTCAGGAATCGGTGTTGGGACCGGTCTTGTTCAACATGTTTGTCGGTGACCTGGACAGTGGGATTGAGTGCACCCTCAGCAAGTTTGCCGATGACACCAAGCTGTGTGGTCCGGTTGATATGCTGGAGGGAAGGGATGCCATCCAGAGGGACCTTGACACGCTTGTGAGGTGGGCTGATGCCAACCTTATGAAGTTTAACCATGCCAAGTGCAAGGTCCTACACCTGGGTTGGAGCAATCCCAGGCACAGCTACAGGTGGAGCAGAGAAGAGATACAAAGCAGCCTTGTGGAGAAGGACGTGGGGGTTTTGGTCAATGAGAAACTTAACATGAGCCAGCTTCAGTGTGCACTTGCAGCCCAGAAAGCCAACTGCATCCTAGGTTTCATCAAAAGGAGCGTGACCAGCAGGCCAAAGGAGGTGATCCTGCCCCTCTGCTCTTGTGAGACCTCACCTGGAGTTCTGGTGTCCTCAACATAAAAAGGACATGGAACTGTTGGAACAAGTCCAGAGGAGGGCCATGAGGATGATCAGGGGACTGGAGCACCTCCTGTATGAAGATAGGCTGAGAAAGTTGGGGCTGTTCAGCCTGGAGAAGAGAAGGCTGTGTGGGGACCTAATAGCAGCCTTCCAGTATCTGAAGGGGGCCTATAGGGATGCTGGGGAGGGACTCTTCGTTAGGGACTGTAGTGATAGGACATGGGGTCACGGGTTCAAACTTAAACAGGGGAAGTGTAGATTGGATATAAGGAGGAAGTTCTTTACTGTAAGGGTTGTGAGGGACTGAAATGGGTTGCCCAAGGAAGTTGTGAATGCTCCATCCCATGTGGTGTTCAAGGCCAGGTTGGACAAAGCCTTAGGTGGGATGGTTTAGTGTGAGGTGTCCCTGGCCATGGCAGGGGGGTTGGAATTAGATGATCTTAAGAGCCTTTCCAACACAAACCCTTTTATGATTCTATAATTTTATATATCTTTCCATAGTACTAGAACCTCCTCACAATCTTAAACATGACGTTTCATCTTCAGTTCCATTTTTTTATGTGGTGGAACCCTAACCTAGGTAGTAGGTGAGGTAAATGACAGTTTTAAGAAAGGATTTTTAAAATAAATTTAGAAGTCTGCTCAGCAGGCAGAAGAGAACATCAGGGAAATTTGAGGGATAGTGGAGAAGATGGGACAACCATACAAATATGCAACAAATAGTGTGTATGAGCATTAGAGGCTAGTCTCATGACAGTTACTATTTCAGTTGAATATGAGAAATGCCAAGATGCAAATATCCAGCCTTGGGCTGGGGAATAGCTTGAAATCAGATTCGTACAGGAGAAAGTGAAAACAAATTCTGAGAATAACATCACCAGATCTTGAAATTATTCCCTGCAGCAGCATTCTTGATTGGCATGAGAATGGCCTGTTCTTATTTGACAGTCCCAGAAAGCAGTGACTTGCAAAACTTGAATGGAGGTAGTGGGAATCTCAGGAAGAGTGTCAGTTGACATATGAAGATGCTGAACTACAGGAAAGCTGTAGAAAAGGATTTGTGAAACATGTAACCAGAATACAAGACCTAGAAAGAAATTTCAGTATATCCAATATCTAGGCAAATAGTGAGATTGGCAGGAAAGATGCTGATGCAGAGTGCTAAACTTGCACATCAGTGTAAATAAGAGGAGATGGAGCAGCTCAGGGCTGCAAGGTGACCATAATGTGTATGCATAGAATATTTTCTGAGAAGATAAGATGTTCTCAGATAAAAGCAGCTCCAAGTGAATTTTAAATAGGTAACATAATGATACTCACTAATTTGAGATGGGGTGAAAGTTGAGTAGAAAATTAGTAAGAAGGCACTGTTCCATTTGTTGTTTGTAGAAAAATTGCCATTGAAAAGTTGTAGTTTCTTTTGTGCTGAACAAAAGGACTATCCACGTTTTGATTTGAGATATAAAATGTGTAAAACATTTGAGAATAGTGCATACCATTTGAATCTGACATTTCTGAAAGAAAATCCTCGTATGTTTCTATCAGGAAACCAAGATATAGTGAACTTCATCTTAATTCTATCATGTATTAATATCGCAACTTTCAAAATGGAATAGCATCTTTCACTGAGCTGTTAGTCAAATACCTTTAATATTGCAAAAGCTAGACTGAAGTGACATGTGGATCAATAAGGAAATCAGGAATATTTTTGTGGGGGTGTTTAAAGTAGAAATCCTTTGCAAAACTAACAGTATTACAGCATCTTCTGAAATGAGTTCTGAGTTACTGTAGCTTCTGATGTAATGACAGTTGGGTTTGCAAACACATGTTGACAGATTAGGTTGCATGTAGTTTAGACAGTAACTTTTACTGCTCTCTGAAACTATTGGTATGAAAAGACACAGGTGTAGCTGCACAAATTGTGAATCAATTTTGTGTGATTTAATCAACCTGTGCGAGGATCTCTCAAGTGAGAATCAGTTTCCCTGTCAATTCACTGCAATTGCGTGTCTCCATACCTCTTGGAGGAAGAACCATCTGGAGAAGCAGCATCAGTTCACAATAGAGATATCATGACACTCAGCTGGTAGTTTAGGGTTATGTAAACTTGATCTGTTGGTTGAAATTAAAGCCAAAATGAAATTGGAGAAAAAACCTGTAACATTGCCTGTTAGATGTGGATAGAAATACATTTCTAGATACTTTGAAAGGAATAAATGTAAAAGAATTTAGACCTTTTCCATTCAGCTATTTTACTGTTTCTCTGAAAATTAGGAGCGAGACTGAAAAAGTTTCTATTTTTTTCCCCACATCTGTCACAGATGTAAGATGAATTCTGCACACAATCTGACTGAAAGCTTTGAATATAGTTGTGGTTTGTTTGCTGTTATGTGTATATTTCATTAAATCCTGTACTCCGTGCTAACTAAATCTGTGAGTGTCTTAAATTGGTCTGTACTGACAGGAAAGAAATGGCACTTTCTCATTTAACAGTACAGCTCCCTAGATGCAGTCAACCATGTCTGTTCACCTCAGTGCAAAAGAACACCTTTTTATTACTCTGAGTTCTGCAGGGACAGCTTAGCAAGGTTTTTTATGGCTCATACATCAATGGTATTGTTAAGCAATTTTCAGTTGCAGAGCTGCACTGCAACCTCATCTTCAAATTAAGCTTCGCATTAAAAACGTACAAAGTGTACCTTGTCAGTGGGTTTGCACAGTTGTAATTTAAGATGCTGTTTAGGTATTGAGATTTTTCAGTAATAAAGAAAAAGGCAAGCTTCATCTTTTTGCAACTGATTTTGCACAGTGATGTTTTAGAAAAAAAGCTATTTCATATACTGAACAAACTCAGTATAAAATGTTTCATGTACTTACAGAATCCCTCCGCTTGGTATGTTTGTTCCTTCAAAGTGGTGGCATCCACTGAGTAGTCTACAGCTTTCACTGCCACGGGGTAAACAAGACAACTGCATGTACAAAATATAATTGCTTTGTGCACATCATATATACCACACTTTTCTTTGTTCACTGGCCTACATTGGTGTATTTCTTGTAAACCATGAGGATAAAAACTGTTGAATAGTCTGTGTGACCGAAGGTAATTTGGAGAGCAAGAACAGGAAGTAACACAGATTATACTTTAAAACAGAGTCTGAGAACTTGCTGTATATTATTTTAGGATTTAAATGAATGCTGCTGTTTATTGGTTTGGGGTTGGTTTCTTGGTTTTTGGTTTTTTTTTTATTTCCATAGTGTCTAATTTTACAATTCCTTCTAACTCTTAATTAAAAATTGGAGTTCTAGCTGTAAAGGTGTGTTAGAGCTGACAGGCATGACTGCTGTTTTCTGAAAGGCATATAGAGATCAGCAGCACATGGTTCACATAGTAAATGGTGCACTGTCAGTGACTTGCTGTAAGAAGATATAAACTCAAATACAGCAATTTATATTTTCTATCTTCTGCAAGCCTGGCTAAGGCATATGTAGATTCTGGAATGTAATTTCTAGAGAGTCCCAGGAGAAAGCTTGACACTGTTATTAGCTAAAGAAACTTTACTATATGTGAGGAAGACCGTAGGAAAATGTCATATTTGACACTGATATTAAACTAAAGGCAATTTCACATAGTGAAAGAGAAGCATTTCATCATCTCTTTGAATAAGAATGGTAAGTCATCCTTGTACTAAATTCCTTCCCCCATTTGCTTGTATTCTAAATATTGTTAGTCCTATACTTCTGCTTTTTTGAAAGAATAAATGAAAGCAAGTTTCCTATAAGTAGTTTTAAAATAATAACCACACTTTTTGGAATCCTAAATACATTATGTCTGATCTTGAGACTTTAGTTTACAACAGTAATAGTAAAATTATCATAGAATCCTGTAGATTAAAAAAGGTGTTTATTTCAGATAAAGGCAAACAGAAACAACGCAAAAGACTATTTCTGTCACAAACAGCTATTGTGTTCTTAGGGGTTTTTGAGAAAAGCATCCTGTTCAGATGCATTTGCTGGTGACTATAAAGATGCTGAGCAAAGGCTGAATCAGAACATCAGAATGATTTTTTTGTTTCTGTTCAGCTGTTTAAAATGGTTTGACATGTTACTGTGATGATTGTTTAATAATTGTTGTCTGATTGTAGGTAGTAGGGGAAGAGGGAGTTATGCTGTGGGTTTATAGATGTCTGTTCTACAATAAGATCAGTATTCTCCAATAGCAAATGGTTTAAAGAGTTGTACTGGTGAGTTGAAAGTCAGTGGTATAACAGCTTGACTTGGAGGAAACCTTGGGAGTTGCATTTGTCAAGTGGCTTGGAAAACTGTTCATGCATACCCAGTATCCAAAGCTTCATTGGCAGCAGATAAAGAACTGAAAGGTCATTCTTCTTCTTGCAGTATGATGGTTTGTTGACATATTTTGACATGCTGGTACAATGCTGAAAGGTTTTGACCTTACTGCAACACTGAGGGACTTAGATTTTGTTTAGCTATCTAATGCCTGTAGATTTTCACACATGCTGGGTTTTGCTGTACTCCTTTTTCGCTCTCTCCTGGTCCCACTTGAATTACTAAATTAATCTTAAACAAAAATAGATGTAAATAGAAGAGAGATTTTATGTTTATTTTTGCCACTTAGGACTATAGATAGATAAGTTTCTTCAAAAATAATTTGCTTTTTAAAAATTTGCCATGGCAACTTGCTGACCTTAGTAGTACTGAGTAAGATACATTTGTTTATAGGCAAGAGAATCGAAAGCAGTGAAGAGTGCTGATTTCTGCTAGCTTACTGATTTGGTAGTTTACTGTGTGAAGATGATAAAATTCTGTGTTCTTCTGCGAGTTAAAACAGAGATACATGTGCACACTCTTAACACATTCATACACGCGCACACATATATGGGCATACCTCTGCTTTTCACAAATGTTCTAGATACATTTAGCTTTTTAACAGTATTTGACATGAATTATTATCTTTATTTAATGTTACATGAACACTATAAAAATGAACATGTAGTTTATTAAACTTTTTTTTTAATTTAGCTCAATAGTAATGATTTTAGATTTTACCCGTCATCCCCTTTTTAACAACGTGATTGAATAACAGAGTATGAAGAGTTTGTCCATTGAGACCACACTTACGCCTAGCATTGCAATGTTAATTGTTTGGCTGAGCACTGCAGGTTGTATTATTTTATATCAAAACTAATTTTTGTCAAAGCAAAATACAAAAAGACCATGCTGTATTCATATTGGCATTTACATTTGAATGATTGGTACTAATTAAGTATATATTTTCATGCTTTGTTCTCCTTAGATATTGTATTTAATATGGACATGAATTGTGATTTTCATTATAATTTAATTCTATTACTTAAGCCTCTTTCAGTACTAGATTGTGGCATTCTCAACCTTAGAAGTAGTAAATGAAGCACTACATAGCTTTTAATTATTTTTTGTTATATTTTTCTGTACTGTCTTAAATATTATCATGTCACAAGAGACTCGTGTAGTGCAGATAGAGCATTTTCAGCTTCCATCCACATTACTGCAAGGCTTCAGCTCCAATTCTCCTGTTATTTCTCATTCAGATTAGACAAGCATCTAAGTTTATGTACGATAAGAGCTGACAGCGTAGATCCTGCTATGCTTGCCAAAGGCCTGGTTGCAGACACTCCACTATGTCAAAGAATGTCAACCCCCCACAGACCTTACCTTTCAGAATTCCTTGTAATTTTTAATTGACATTTACATCTGACATTTTCAATGTAATTCTTAGTGTTGAGTCTTTATCTATCTAGTAATAGTTAAAACCAAACCAAATCAAAACAAAAAGAATCCCTTCCTGTAAACTATGATTTCATATATTTTTCATTTAACAAGGTCATGTTGCGGGGCTGAAACTCAAGAATGACCAGCTCCCCCTTCCTTCATGTAATTCTATATTTGCTAATCTAATCCATTTCAAATGACAATTGAGGAGGGTAGTAGGAGTATAAAGTGGAATTTAACTCTTAGTACTAATGAACAAAGCATATTACTAGGCATTATGCACTGAAAGGACAGAGATTTTTGAGAAAATTTTTAGAATACTAATACAAATTTTCCTTTGAGTCAGGTATGTGAATACTGAAAGTGGTACCTTCATACCAATATTCATGCGACATGTGCATGTAAACAGCATATTGCCAATGAAGTAAAACCAGCAAGTATGTAATTTAGCTTCATGTTGCAGTGTGTTTTGCTTCCTTGCCTTGAGAAATCTGAAGTTTTCATTTGGTTTAAAATGCTAAAAGCCTAATAAATTGAGTGTAATTATGCACCTCTTGAAAGTTAGAATGAAGGACTACAGTTGATCATAAATGTCACAAAGTAAAGAAGTAAAAGAAGCATTTTGTCACAAATAATGCTGCTTTTCTTCTAATTAGTTAATTTACATTTTGCAAATTAAGGGCAAGAATCAGACAGAAGATAATCTAGTAGCATATCATAGCTTTACTGACCTGTGTTTGTATATGCCAAATTTAAGTTAATTAGAAATGTAGATGCTGTTTGTTTTATCTGTCAAAAAGCTCATCTTAAAAAAAAAATCTAGACACACTTTTTCCCCCAACATTTATCATCTAAATAATAGTCTTGCCAAGATGGCAGCCTCATAATAAACTCTTTTCAGTGGAGTGATGGGTAATGAAGCTTGCTTGTGAAGGCAGCGAAAAATGTTGTCTAGCCAAATGTGTGAATATGATGGCTAGAGAATCAGTGGACTTTCTCAGTCATCAATCTTTTTAGTAGCCTCTTATACATCTGAATATTTTGATAAATGATCTAATAATTGAGTTATCTATCTTTCTAACTATCAGAGTTGCATAAAAATTATTCTCACATGCTATTGAATATTGTATATATTGGGCACCCAGTAAATTTTTCAAAAAAGGGTCCAAGAGGTGGAGGAATTTAGTTGTGTCTTAAGCATCCTTTAATATATTAAATTATAAACTACTATATGTAGAATATAAACTATTTGTACTAATATAGGAAGAAAGTAAACAATGTCAATAGCTTATTACAGATAAGACTCACAGTAAATAAAGCATGTAAAAACATGAGACTGGTATGTTAGTGCAGAATCTAATTGAAATTTGAGGTATGAGTAGATTCAGGAGCCAGTTAATGAACAGCAGTCATATTTACACACAGTTGCACAAATTCATTGTGTCTAAGAAATCTTGGCTGAGGGAAAAAGAAATACAGTGCCACTGTGGAGTCCAAAGTTATCGTTCAGATCTCTGTGAGAGCAGTTTCTCTTGATTAAAGGTGAGACTGAAAAGTATGTATTGAAACTGCCCACATCTTGTTTTTTTCTGGGTGATCGTGCAATATGGATTTGTGTCTCCAGAGCACAAGAATTTGCTTTCCTAGGAAACTAATATTGCATAACAGAGGCATTCAGGGTATTTGGATGAGTTGCATTGAACACATCATCAGATGTGTCTTTCTAGGGCTTATGAGTAGAAAAGCAAAACAATTTATGGTGTTGGTGGCTTTTTTAAACACTACACTTCAAACAGACATTATACACTTCTAGGCTTTGAACGCATTTCTGCTCAAAGGATCAGGTAAAAATTATTTTAATAGTAATTAAAATATTTTTGCAGTAAGAGTATTTTCAATTCAGATATCTTTTTTCCCCCTCAGTTTTACCATTTATGTTTGATTACATGCTTTTCTATAGATTATAAAATGTTCCTTCTTGTGAATTCTTGAAAACTGTATGTGGGGGGCTCATTTTTTTTTTAAAAATGCAGTTACTGTGAATTACAGTATATTTTAATTTTTTAGTACTTCTTTTGTCCAGTTCATAATTACAGCAAGATACAAACAAGTGCATTTTATGAACGGTTCTCCAGTTTAGCAAGTGGCTTTTCTTATTCCGATCAGAACTAGATTGATCAGGATGCTTTCTTGAGGATATCAAAAAGTTGTTCACTTATTGCAGAATATTAATGGAAAAGTACCAAAGGGATATGCTTTATAGTTACTACCTGCTTAAAGGAGGAAGACAAAGATGGATTTCAAGGAGTTGGATGTTACCATCATTTGACAAGTACTTTGTGAAAGTACCATTGTGCCTCATTGGACCTTGCCACTGCATACTGATCTACAAATTTAACAGTGTTAGTTGTCTCACTGACAGCAGTTGTGACTTATGCTTAGTGAGCAAAGTCCTTGGATGTTTGGGAGTTCTTGTTAAACATGCATAATTAGTTTGATACATTTTGGATACAAGTAAAGCAAGACAGTGAAGTTACTTGAGTAACAAAAATATAAAAGCTAACAATAAAAATTTGGTTTGGAAGTTCCACATTTGTAATATTTCATTCCACATAAGCAGTCTATATTTTTGTCTTCTATAATGCTTACATTGATTTTATGCAATCTTAAATTACGTAAGTGTAATTTCACATATGCATAATTTAAACCTAGAACTAAGGAATTAGAAAACAAATTAGAAAGGTTAAATTATTCTCTCAAATAACTTGGGGAGTTTTAATATAAGAAAGATAAAAAACTTCTGAATATATAAATTTGTAAGCAATTACCAGAATTTCTCAAAGCCAATGTCTGATTTTCTTTACTATATATGGCTTCTTCTGATCTTAAGAAAATTGCCAGTTATTCTGGCTAGTATTTGTAGCATCTCTACTTGAGAACACACTGAGCTCCTGTGCATACACAGTGTGTTATACAAACTTACGTATGTATTTGTGTGTACGATTTTAGAGTGTTTATATCTTAATTTAGGAAAGAGCTCTTCATTTCCCGCTCCTAATCAAAATAGCAAGCATCTGTGTTCCTTCTGGTTTGTCATTTGATTAGCATGCTCTCATCCATCACTACTCTGATATGAACATCAGGAAATCATGTCCTTTTGTTTTAAATGATAAATATGCCTTTGTCATGAATACTTACAGACATTCCAAGATTTACATCTGAATTGTCAGACAGAGTGTAACTGCATGGCTTCTCTGATGTGTGACATTATTAGTGAAATAAAGAACTTCTTAATTTTTTATGGATAGGCCTTAAATATTGACGTTACAAAGCTAGTTTAGCTGTGATGCTGAAAAAATTTGTCCTTTTTTCTAAGATGTGTTATCAGCAACAATCAGCTGCAGAAGAGCCTCTGTGGACATTCTTATTTGCATGGTCCAAGCCTGTCTCTTCAGGTTTTATTATTTAGGTCTGATGTTTAGTTAGCTCTTATAAAAACTAATACCATATGAAGTACCAGGCTTCCGGTGGGCATACAACCAACATGAAAATTTTTTCAATCTGACTAATCTGATTAAAGACAGTATCTCTTTAAACTTGAGCTTTGTTTCAGTGTCTGGATCAATTGCATCTGTAAATGCATTTCTGTGAATGTTTCACTGCATGTTTCAATGGATGAAATACATCTTGATTAAATTATATTCTGCAAGTTTTTAAATTTAAAAAATAGTGAAAATGCTGGTGTTTAAACTAAAGCTTTACTACCATTTTTCCTATGTCTTGATCCTACTAAGGCAGAAATAACTACTGTATTGCTGGCTTCCCATTGTTGAAATAGTACAGTAATTTAAAATGTTTTTAAAGACAGACACCTAGATGGCATTTTATCAACTATTTGTAGCAAAAATTGAGTGTGTCATGCAAATATGCAATTTAATTTTTAGTTCCTACAGAAAGCAACTGTTCCTTGAAATCTTTGGGTTCACTTACACATGATAAAACATCATTTCCTGTATTTCTTTGCAGCTGTTGCATTTATTGTGTCTTGAGTTTTTCATTATAAAAATAATTTTGTGTTCTAAGTGCTGTAATGCTGAAGTTGAATCTTTGAAATTTACAATTTCACAATACTCCAATTTATAGTCTTCGAAACTTACAAAATGTTTTAGGGAGAAATTTAGCGGAGGGTCCCACAAAATTATTCAGTCCCACGATTGGCTTATAATTGCAATATTTTGTAATAACATATATAATAGACTGCTCTATTTAGGGGGTTTTCCACCTTTTTATTGTTCTTTACCTCAGAGACTTTGACCACAACATATTTCATGTAATCAAGTTGATTTGATTGCAAGTTTTTTAGACTATAAAGTCATATAAAACTGATCACATAATTATCACATTATTTTATCTCTTTATTCGTAATGTAGTCTTTACTTGATTTTGAAGTAGTGAAAGGTACCCATATTTCAGGCTCTCTGTAGAAGAGTAATTTTGAAAGTATATTCTCATATATTTGTTTCAAAAGGAGAAATACCTAGCATCCTTTGCAAGAAAGCCCTGTGAATTGAGATTTTCTGGCATATGAAGGATGCGTGTGAGTTTTTGAGACACTGAAGCTGTAACCCAACTTGAAGAAGACAATGATGGCAGTGAGCTTCTGTCCAGAGTTAATCAGCTGCAGAATTTGTAAACTGCGTATGTGTCAAAGTTGAAAATGTTAGCACTCTGATAGAAGCTTGAAAAGGTTAGACCTGATAAAAGCCATCAGCAGTTAAAGAAAGTGATTTATGGGAATGTAATGACACAAAATGCCTCATTTATCACTCATATATAGATAGGTTAAGATTTCTGTGTCATACTTTAAAAACTTGACCACTTGAAATTGTCAAAATAGGTACTTAATTGCCCATCATACATTTCAGTTCAAATTTCCTCTTCTTGAATTTTAGTGATTTTACTGTTTTGTTTCTCATATGGTTCTTTTTAAAGTCATTCATATTTCATATTTATTTCATATTTGTTTCAAATGGTATGCTCAGTGCTCTGTTAGAACTTTTATTAGGTAAAGCTGTTGATTTGAGTGCTATCCAAATCTTTTGTTGATTTACAATTTCATTCAGCCTAACTGTAAGGAAAATAACTGAAGGTTTCATTTTATTTTGTTTTATACCACTAATTCTTATCAAGACTTCACAGATTTCTAATTCAATCTTTACGTTTCCTTTCCAAGGTGAAATAGGAGAATTAAACGTGAGATCCATCGATTGGTTTCCAGTTCCAGTCATTTAAGTTACTGTGTATCTCCATATGAATTAAATTTAATCTAAAACTACCACTACTGTTAAATGATCCTAACACAAAATAAAAATGTTAGGAAAAATGCACAGTAGTGTGTTATGCTTTTACTGGTTTGATTTGAGAATAACAGGAAGCAAATCCCATAGATTCAATACGGTTTGTGGGGTTTTATAAACTGTCCACAGTTTTATCATAATGCTGAAAAAAAAAAATTATAACAAACATGGGTAAATCCTCATTAGGGAACTACCTTTAAGAACATATTTGTGAAATAAAGCAACTACTCTAAAGTCATTGCACTAAAATACAGGTTCTGCTTGGAAGAACTGTAATAATGAAGTTTGTAAGGATTTCGGTAGCTACTAATCTTTTTAAATCTATTTCATCCTCTTATTTCTTCATTTTATACAGAAAATGAAAAAACAAACAGAAATTAGCCTGAACAGAGTAATTTTAATTTTTAATATCAGAAAACCTTACCTTTTTGTTAGCTCTCACAATTTATGGCCCCGGTTGTATAGCATTTTGTTTTTTCAGTGATGACCTTCCAGGTTCGATTTAAAAAGAAGTCAGAGGCATTTGTCATGTCTGCTTGATCTTGTCCAGAGGTACCTGTTGTAATTATAAAGGACTAATAAGGTTGTTTATAATATAACAGTCTGACAACCCTAAAAAATCTTTCAGAGAGTAACTTATTTTTTTGTCTGTCTTAAGGAAAAAAATAAATCTGTAATCTCGCTTTAGGCAGTGCTGTGTCTTTTCAACATTTAGTTGCGAAAGCATAAAGCACTTACACCTTGAAAAACTTAACTTAGTTTTAAGAGATATGCTCTATAATTTGCTCATTAGTAATACCTTTTGCAAATACTCAGTAATAATGTGGCTACAGTATAGATGTGCCCTATATTTAATTGGTGTATGTGGAAGCTATGAGGACATACTAGGAAACAGTGAATTCCTTTCATGGCATAAAAAACCCCACACTTACAAATATGTCTGTTGCAAAACTGTGTGATACATTAATATAGTAAGTTCTCTTTCTTAAGAAAAAAATCCAAATTAAGAAAATCTCATTTATTCCATTTTAAGCATTATTAAAGTACTGCTGTAAGTAGGTGTTATTGCAATGATATTTTACATTATGTGTCAGATTTTTTACAACTGATAGATCATTTCTCCCTTCATATGTCCTTGTTTTGCTTCCTCTCTTCTCTTTCCTCCCCCTTTTCAGCATCATCCAGCAACACTGCTTTTTACAGGCATGCATATAAGGTAAACAAAAGCATACTAAAACCAATGGAATTTGAATGTTTGAAAGAAATGTTTGCCTCTCTTGTAGGGTATGTAACAACACTGTAGTATTGTCAGGCTACCATACATCATTTAAATACCCTTAGACAGCAAAAGCAAAATCTTGACAATTCAGTAATCTCATCATGTGATTTCAAGAAGGCTTTTTTCATATCTACAATTGAGACAAATTTATGTTGTATGTATTTATGGTTGTTAAACTCAAAATTGTCTCATTTCATTAATTTTTAACATTGTGCTCTCTTAATGACTATGAAGAAATGTATTAAAATGCCTTAATTATAGGGCTAGGAGAAGAGAAAGTGCAAGTCTTTTTAGCATATGATCTTTCAATTGTTCACTACAGGATAAAGAGGGCATTCAAGCGTGGTTTAGATAACTGTCAGCAATAATAAAATGCAAGGTAGTTTGTAGAGCCTTTAAAGACCTTTCAGGGAAATAGATTTAATTAAAAAACAATAAAATGGACATTTCATTTCAAAGAAATCCAAAATGTTATAAAATTTCAGGATTTTACTGTGTTAAGAATAATGTATGTTTCCAAGGATGATGAAGAATAGCTGTAAAAATATTCTGCAGCCCACACAGCAGTGATAGCTTTATTTTGTGTATGTAGCTTTAGCTTTTAATGTGTGTGTCTTTTAGCTTTTAATACACATATATGGATAGTGTATTAGAGCATATTTTAGGTTTTCTTAGCAGAGTGATTTTATCTGTTTGGGGTTTTTTAGTTTGTTATGCTTTTAACAAGAAATTATTGCTGTTGCTTAAGGGGGTTGTTTTGCTGTTTTTTTTTTTTTTAATAAGGTGAACATTTACCTTCTTAATGTAAAATTGTGTTGTTACATCACCACAGAACAATATAACTGACATATAGGCAGATGTTCATTTGCGTGTTTGGTAGGGTCAGTAGGCTCCTAGTCATCAGCTTACTTATTGTGAAAATACATTTCACAGTATGTTTCCAATTTCTGCATTTTTTCTCATGAAATCAGAAATTGCATTTTCTAGTAATGTTTTTGATTGTGTGGTGTGTTGAAAAGTTTACTTAGACACTTGTTCTGCACTATTGAGTTATATGACTTCTGGCAAATTAGGGACAGCTTAACTTGCATGTGGCGAGCAGTGGTTTATAAACAACATTAACTGCTGTCTTTATACAGTGGTTTTGCTCCCTTGCTTACCCTCATGCTTTTGTGAGGAAGTTTTTGTAAGCTGTTTTCTCTCATCCTGGTGCACACACATGAACTGCATTGACCAATTGGCTTGTCATAGCAAGTACCGAATGAATCCGCATCCAAGTTGTCTGTGTAGTGAGGTTTTTTTACAGGTAAATCGAATTCACCAAAGTGCATTTTCCACAAAAGCTAAAACTCTGTCAGATTTGTAGTTGTAGTTGCTGCCCCAAGTACATTATAAAACATGTTCACAATGAAAATATGACTTAAATATTTAGAATCTTTGCTGTATCCTCTACTAAATTATGTTTGGATTATTAATTCATATCACTGTTCACTTTGTCACTAACTGATCATAGAAATAGAAAATTATCCCTGTTAGTGGATTTGGTGATTTCTGTTAAAAATAGGGGTTTTTTTTCTGCTTGCACACATGCCTTGAACTGCAGCACAAATGAATAGCACAGCCTCTGTATCATGCACTGGGCAATGACCATGTGAGAAAGATAGCTAATCTTAATAGCTAAAATATACAAACATCTGACACTGTTCTAGATAAAAAAGTCTCACTATTTTCTTTGTTGCTGGGCTTCCTGAAGCTTGAGGACTCAGAGCTACCCAAACTGCAACCAACAGTTAGCATGTCCAGCCTCAGTACAAGATGAGGATTTCATGATGCAAATAGACAACCACAATAGAATAATGGTGTTCATTTACACTGTTATGCGTTATGATTCTTAGTGGCTGATTCTCATGCATTTGCCTCTGGACAATGGGCAGGGTAAGCTGTAATGGCTATAAATTTAGCTTTGAATCTCTGTTCCATCATTGATCTCTTTTGTACTACCAAGCAAATTACTTGTTGCTTCCATATTTAAAATTCACTAACTGTAAAAGCCTGATACTGCATCAAAATTTTGCAAGGTCAGACTTAAAACTGATAGGGTGTTTTCTTAAAACTCAAGGTAAAAGAGGCTACAGATGCAGATATATGAATACACTCTGTTATAAAATAATCTCTGTTCTTACAGAAGAAGTGTAAACCTAAGCACAGATCTTCTCATAACTTTGATTTTTCTTATCACCATTTATGGTGTGTCAAGGAAGAGAAAAAGAATCCAGGAGTACTGTCTGTGCTTTGGCATAAAACATTATGAAAACAACATAAAGTTCCAGATGTTTTTTGGCTTGTGCTAAGGAGATAAAGGATAGGATTCTAAGACAAATACAAATCATGTCAAGGTACCACTCAAATCATGCTTCTCTGCAAAATGTCCAGGGGAACAAGTTCAGAAAGAACAGTCTGTTTTCTCACTGTTGTGGAAAAGACTTTCCCAGTTCTAAAAGCATGACATACTGTCTTATGTGTCTTGTGCTTTTTTAGCCCTTCTCTTGTAAAATCATCATGTGGACCTCTGAAAATTAATACCCTTGCTTGTAGATTATTTTCTTTATTATTATTTAATCGCCACAAGACCAATAAGATGTAATAGCAGTAAGACCTTTAGTCTGCTGAGCATCTGCCCTCTCCCTAACTTGAACATACCACAAAATGAGGCTGGGTCTGTGGAACTGGCATGGTGGAAGACTCCCCTTCATGCGTAAGTCTCGGGGAAACATCTGCATCATAATGGTAGATCTTATCTCAGAATATATATGTATGTGTGTATATGAGTGTACGGATGTATGTCTGAATTACATAGACATAACTAATATGTGAAATTTAACCATAATAGTGTAATGTTATCATAGTCCTTTTTGGGCATATCAGTAAAATAAAATAGTGCTTTGCTGTTGATAAAAATATTTCTTATATCTCTACTATAATACTCTCTCCCTGGTTTTGCTATTATAAACGAGTGAATGTGTCTGAACTGAAACAAGTAGAAAAAATAACTTTTTAACAATTAAACATATTAAAATTATTTAATTGCAGATAGGATGAAAAACAAAAAAAAAAAAAAGGCTGTTTAGCATCACGGAATATTGTATTACCTATGGAGAAATACACTTTGCTGCATGAGTCTTTTCTATGACATAAGGGAATTTGTGTAGAGCATTCCTTTCAGTAGTTCCCACTGTATGTTTTAGAGTATTAATTACCTAGTCAGATTTTGTTAGAGCCCATTGAGTTTTGCATAATTAAAATTGTAGCAACAGCTAAATGGTATGAGATGTGGAATGCAGAATCTTTGCCAAGTGTTCATCTCTGGGGTTTCAGACGAGTGAATGAGCAGGAGAAAACTTAGGAGTCTGATACTTAAAAAGAAAATAAATAGGACATGGATGTGTATTTACCTTTGTATAAAATACTGAAGTTAAGTATAATAGATTGCTATGTTGTTCTTGTGGAGCAGCAATATTATGTGTAGAGTTTCTAAAGTAGTTACTAATTTTAAAAAGCAAAACTTTATAATTCCAGTATTAGGTAACTGTAGACTGGTTTCTGTACACCTATAAGTTAAATGTTTTGGATGTAGTGTGAGAAAAGTTGTTTATTGTCTAGATGCTATCAAAGGCATATAACTGAAAAAAGAATCATTGGATTTTATATTGTGTGGCCATTATAGGTGTATACAGTAAATATACATTATTATTTATTACATAGAATCAGTCTATATAGCAGAGGTCTAGTTCTGTTTGAAGTCAGTGCAAAAACTTGTGCTGTTGTCCACGCAAGTAAGAATAAAGCAGCCATCAGTACTAATTTTGACCTGTGTAATGACTTGGTCCTTCAGGTTAAGTGATCAGATACAGCATTAAGATCTACAATTGTACTGAGACAGTAACTTGCAGCAAATCCAGTGAAGGGCCAAAACATGATAAAGGGATTGGAGTATCTTTCACATGAGGAGAGGCTGAGAGAGCTCCAACTGTTTAGTGGGGAGAAGAGCAGGATCAGGTGGGAGCTTACCAATATACATACCTGATGGGAAGGAGTAAGGAATATGAAGCCCGTCTCTTCTCGATGCCCAGTGCAAGGACAAGAGGCAGTGGACACAAATTGAAGTATAGGAAAATTTATTGAAATTTATGAAAAATCTGTCTTACTTTCTTGTTCTTGTCAAACCCTGGAGCAGGCTGTCAGGAGAGAGTGTGAAGTCTTCATCGTTGGAGATATTCAAAATGGAACTAGGCAAAGCCTTGAGCATTTATTTTCACTTCACCCTACTTTGAGCAGGACTAGACAATAATATTTTTACACCTAGACAATAATATTTTTACCACAGTTATTCAGTGTTTGTGTGATTTTATTTATCATAATTTTTATCAGCTTTTTTATTTTTTTTGAAGTCACAGAGGACTCAATGTTGAAATAAGTGGAAGGGAAATCTAAAGAGCTTTAGTCCAGTAGACTGTGCTGCTATTACATTTACTGTCAGACTCCCTGAATAAGGAAATCATTTATTCAATATTCAGGGTGAGATAGAAATGAGAGGAAAAAACTATCTACCTGTTAATGTTCTTCTGAAAACTTGTAAGTACTAAGCACCAATATAATATAAAAAAATAATTTAAGAGCTTAAACAGTAAGAATATGAAGACTAATGGAAGGAAAGTAGTACGAGGGTGGTTTTATAAATCTTGTTGGTCTGAAATTTGGGGATCAGCTCACAGAAGTGTATACAACTGTAGACATACAAAGTTAGCAGTAATGATTAAAGTTAGTAACTGACAGCAGATTGTAATATGTTAGAGGTTGTAATCTTTTGAAAGAAGTTGGTTGGCTTTCCTGTTGGCCGTCCTATCAACTTTAACCTCCAACCTTCTCCAGTATGTATCACTACAAATAAAACTGCTGAGGTTTGACAAGAGGATATAAAGTCACTAGGCCATCGCACAGAGATCTCTACATGATTTTCTTTAACCTTAAGCTTAAATGAACACTGCTTTAAGCCAGGGTTTTTAATAAGAAGTCATAAATGCTCATATCACTTTAGTTCTAATAATCACTGTTTCAACAAAGAAGAGGAGAAATATACATAGTAAATTAAGTTTGACAACCAGAATTTGATTTCGTTATTGGTTGTCTTTGACCATTATATGAATTGCTGTTCTTCATTTTAATGTATACTTTTTCATGCAAGCTGCATATGATGTTGATAGAAACATGGCATTTGTGTACAGTGTTATAAATGAATTTTAGTTCTTGATTAAGGCAAACCAGATGACAAAAATTACTTATGTGTTTGTATTTACCAATGTCAGAATAATAATCTTTAAATCTGTAGTCACCTATGCTAATTTTGGCTTTTCTTTCTCCATAATTTTTAATGTGACTTTACACAGTACCTTTAAACAATCTAGGAAGTATGCAGGCCATACTTGCTCAAAGCTTTTCTTTATTATATCTCCCCTAAAAGCTGCCTGCATAGTGCTTCCATTTTGTCAGGGAGCAGTCATCCACAGTATTAACTCTTGCGCCATCCCTATTCTTATGAGCAACTGATCTTTGAACATAGGCTGTAGCTTTCTGAAACTGTATTACAACCCCAGAATTCTGTTTCTTTCCAGTTCACAACCATACCAACTTAAAATCAGGCTTTTTGTTTTGCAGCTTGTTATTTCCATGACAACTTTTGTGGTGATATATAGTAATTCCTTTCATGCTTTTTTGTTGCTCTCAGATTGTCATCTTTTCTACTCACCCATATGTTTTCTTCAGAGTGATTACTTTAGGGGCTCTATAAGTACTGTCTTCTTTTTGAAGTCCTTCCTTTCCACACCTAAGTTCTGTTACTTGTATGAGCCATTCATATGTTCATTTCCAGACAGACTGTACATTTGTCAAAGTCCACTTTCAATAATTAGAAAAGTACCACTGTTTATTTGGTGACATGCATAGATCTTCAATTCTTACTTATGTTTTCTATGGGTTTTTAGGCTTTCTTCACAAACTTATCTACCACATACTGGTGGACACCTTTTTTGTCTTTCCGATACAGTTTACAGCACACTAGTCAGGTCTCAATAGGCCATGCAGCTTGACTTTTGCTAAAAAATTTTAATTGGTTTTCATGTATCTTTATTTAATAAAAGCTTGTCACATGAATGCTTTACTGTTGTAGATGCAATATGCTGTTGTCTGTAACCTGAGCCTGTGTCTTTCATCTGTGCTTGGAATGTATCTAAGTGGTCCATAGAATGCAGTTAAGGAAAACAAACCTTTTGTATGTCAGTTTTATATATGTGTATATATATGAATATACATGTATATGTATATTTTACATGTTATATAAAGGTATGTTATATATATAATGAACCTTTTTGTATATCAGTTTCGAATTACATATATTGGAAAACTGCTATGCATTTACAAATTGTAAGAGGCAAATTATGATGTACACACTTATCCTGGTGGAATGCATAGCAGACTACACATTTCTGGTGCTACTTACCTGTATTCTGGGAAACAGTGGATGTTGCTGTTTGTCAACTGTACATTCCCCTTAGCATTTAACCACCATCATCATCAGAGTGGACAGGAAATGGATTAGAAAGGTATAAGTGATTTTTGTCTGAGGAGACAGGTAAGTTGAGTTAGCAAATGAATTCAAATATTAATAATTTTAAGCAAAAACTGTTGGCTTCTAAGTTTCTTTCTTCTTTGAGTCCACATGTATTACATTCAGAAGACTGTAATATAGTGCACCAGCAAACCCAGAGTAGAAAGAAATAGCTTTGAAGTATCAAAGTTTTGGCTGATACTAGCAGAGATTTCTGATACTTTTTATGTAAACAGTGGCAGTTACCACATTGCTTATCAAAGCACATGGAGAAAGTGTAACATCCTGTAACCAAAACATGGTTACAGGACGGTCACAGCAGACAACGGCACTATAAGAGAATAACTCATTGTATTAAGCCGTTGCATTTGTTCACCGGAAGCTGCTGTCTGGACACTTTCAGTGTAAGAATGTATTTGTGGTGGAAAAATACTATAATCACAGTGTACTCAGTTAAGGCTTCAGAATCATCCTCAAGAAACGATAGTGAAAACATATAGAAGTGGCAGAACTGAAATGTGAGTATAAAGTTATTAATTGAGAGTTGATTAAGATAGCATGTGTTATCCATAGGAGATGTTCAGAAAGCTTTGTAGTGGGTACAATGGCAATGATTAGAAGAAGGAATGCTGATCCCTTCATGCATGAAATAGTTTGTCCCACTATGGAGCTCAGAAAACTAATAAAGCTTCTGTGAACCAAAGCCATAGAGGATTATTTTAACCAGGTTAAGACATTTTCTAGAGATGCTGGCCTTTTTTTTCCTTTTTGTTTTGCATGACTTAGGGAATGAGCAGTTACATCAGAAAAGGCAAATAGTAAAAAGAGTTATTTTAGAGTTATTCTTAGCACAGTAGATCAATTATCCTTGCCCTTTAAAAAAAAATGCAAAAATTAACTGTATTTTAAAATATAAAAATAGTTAAATTGACTTTTTCTGTTTTTTTGCAAAGAATTTTAGTGACTCAGAAGTGCCTGTGATTCAGGAAATGTGAGCATAAATTACTCTGATGCTGATTAGAAACCTGGAAATAGATCAGCAGAACATAAAACAGCTACTGCACATATGTCTTGATAATGTCTGTAAATGTTTCTACATGAAACACAGACATGAGGATTACAAAGATTCTTATTTTTTTTTAATGTTTATACCATTTCAATCCACTCTTTTCTATCAATGCTGTTCTATATTTTATTAAAAGAGTTTTTCAGAAAAGCAAATACCATAAATATACCTTGGTATAGTAGACAATACATAAATACTTCTCATATTTCTTGTATGCATACTATATATTTATTTCTTTCAAACCATAGTTACCAAAACTTTACTATGTAAATCTCATTATATGTTGTTTGTATCAGAATGAAAAAATATAATATGCTGTATAATTTAAAACCAGTATTGAATTGCTGACATTTTCCATTGCATGTGAATGCCAAGTTGGCTGTTCAGCTTTTAATAAGGAAATAGCATTTGTTTTATTGTATCAATATATAATTCCTGAATATTAGTGCCACATAATTGCTTTATCCCAGAAGACCATGAAATCTGCTGACGAACTGAAAAATTGAAAGAAAACTTTAGTGGGAGCTAAAGGTCCCAATTTCTGGTCCATGTCCTAAAATTAGTAAAAACAAAAAGAACTTGTCAGTATTAATAAAGAAGTTTGATAAGAAAGTAGAATAGGAGTCAACTTTACTGCTTTCTCTCCTTTATATTGCAATTCATGGGAAATCTCTCTCTGCTGAAGTTTAGTATGGCCCAGTATTCATTATCTAAGTTTTCAGATAATTTAACTGAACTTCATCCCGACTAATGAGTCATTTTGTAAGGTAAATTGATGTCCTATCTGCTATTTTCATGGAAAAAAATGCAGGCAGCAATCCTGCTACCTTTTGCACCTCATCATATACCCCATCTTTTTAACGAGGGCAAACTTACATCATAAAAAGATTAAATTTCAGACATTCAATATAAATGTTTCCAAGTATTTTTTAACAAGTAGATTAAATAGAGGTTCAAACATGTTATCCATGTGTATCTCCTGACATATCTCCTCACATATTCACGGGTTTTATGTCTCTCACCTTTTCTTTTTTCCTATAATTAATGGATGGGGTAATTCAACTGAGCTTTAGATGCTTTTCTTGAGGTAAAGAAACTCTACCTTCAGATATTATTCTTAGTTCTAGGTAATCCAGTTTCTTAAAGAGCAAGTCTGCAGAAAAAGAAATAGAAATAATTATGAAAAGAAAAAAAGCCTTTATAACATGATTTTAAAAAATCTTTTTCCTACTATTGTTTAGCAGTGATTTTTGAAATACAGAACTTCTAATATAGTTTTGCATACTACACAATTAAACACTGTGATTGTGTTATTGGTTATGAAAGGTTACAGAAAATGAGAAGTATTTAAACATAGTTTTATACCTATTTATGATAACAAAAAGAATTGCTCTTACACAAGAGGAGACATAAATACTTACAAGATGTGAAGGACTTGTCAAATCTCTAATTGCTTTGCATTAAAAATGCATTGAAAAGATATCTGTGAGATTGTATTGGGGGATTTTTGTTCTGTTACGGTTTTGTTGCTGGTTTTGAAGCCGATTAGTTGCTATCCAGAATGAAGGACAAAATTTAGAACAGTTGTTATTGTTCTTCATTCTACCATTGTTCTTCAGTTTTATGATATAGTCATTTTTTTATGTGAATATGCTTTTTTAAAAATAAATTCTTTCCTGTAAGCAACATGAATTAAGAGTAAAATCTCAACCTTGCTTTTATATTTCATGTTCAGAGATGTTCTGTTGCTGTATGAAGTGGCTTTGGAATTAAGTATTTCCCTGCTCTATTACATACCATCTTGGTGTTCACTATGTGTACTGAAACTACCGCTAGAAGTCTTAATAAAATATGTTAGAAATTGCTTTAGAACAGGAGACACTTTTCCTGTGGAGTTTAATGTTCAAGTATAATACAAGAGTCAACATGTTTACAGTGCAGTGCAAAGAAGCAATAAGATAATATTGGTCAGCATAATATTCACTGATCTGAGTACATCAGCAGCCTGCTAAATTTTTCATGTGTTTTGACAGATGAGAGGTTTAGAGGAAAATAACAGATTGCTTTTGTTAATGCTTTTTTGAGAATTATTTCTAACCTTGAGAGGCAATTGGGGATAAAGGATAAAGGTGGTTTGCCAATTCAGAGTTGGATTTGACAGCTTGCTAGAGAATGGAGAGAGATGATAGAACCGTGAGAAGCATATAGGTCTTCCTATGTATTGGGTCTTCCACTTTCCAAGTACAAAGAAAGAAATTACATACTTAAATAGTCACACAATTTTTTTTTCAGAATTGGTTTGGATGGAAACAAGCAGTGCAGACTGCACTGATCAAGTTCATAGAAAGGTACTTTGCTGCAATACAGGGAGGAAATGAGCATTTTTAAGGGCATCTCATCTGTGTAGATGAAATGAGACAGTAGGCAATAAAGATACCCTGAAGAATGAATTAGCTGTATTTGAACATGGGGATAAGAGGAGCTCCAGAGAGGACTCCAAATGGAGACTGATGTGAGGGCAATAGGTGTTCTTAATAGATGAAATGATCGTGTTGACCATAATGGTTAAGAAAGAAGGGTGAGAAGGATAATGAGTGAAAAGCTCTGTTTAGAGGTGTTGGTAATTATTTAGTTATGAGACATATAGAATAAATTGTTGGTTACAGGGATTGTCATTAATTTTAATATCTGTGAGACATAGCTGGGGGGAAGTGGATTTTGCCTGTCATCCCTATATGTTACTGACTTATGAACCATGAAAGGGGGAGGACCCAAGTGTAACTTTGAGAGATCCATTATGATTCTAGGTCCATATTTCCTTGTTGTGCCTTTACCAGCATTGAAGTTTCCACCACTTTCTGAATGCACACCACAGGCTCATAATAATTTAGCTGCTAGAGGATCTGACACCCACAGCCCTAAAGGGAATGCTTAAGCAGAGTACCACCTTTTCAAGAACAATTGTGATGTTCTCAAGTTCATACTGCAAGATTCTACCCATAAATGCAAGGCAGATCTGCATTTAGCAGGACCTATTGCAATGCACTGAATCAGTAAGGTAAATGTACACACTGAGGTTGCCCTTAGAGTTTCTAAATAAGATGTAGAGAAGCTAAGCTCAAAGCCCTTGGGTACTCCCATGGAAAGCTGTAGAAGAGTTCCAAAGGTCTTCTATAAGACATGCAAGTCTAAAACAAAGCCCTCAGATCTCAAATATCTAGCAGTGACAGCCCCACTTTCTGACTGAAGCCTTTCAGAAGCAGTGGGCCTCCATTTGTACCTGTGGAACCCAGGTATGGATACTGGCTTTTTTAACTGAAGTCATAGAAATTTGGTGGTTCAGATGTATGAAAAGCCCAGTCAAGTAACAGTTCACAAAAAATAATTGAGCTGTGTATCTTCCTTAAGGGGATGGTTTAATGTTCTAGTTGTTGGTTAATTTGGAGCAACTCTTATCTGTATATCCAAACTACTAGATACTGAACTGCAACCTGTTAGTTAATAATTTATGAGTCTGGAGGTTATGCTGGGCATAGAAAGTGCAAGAGTAGCAAGAAAAATGTTCTACCAAAACTGTACAGTCCATAGCCAGAATTTGAAGGTAATCATATTCTTCCTTTCAGAGATATGGTCTGCAGGTAACAAGTCTTTGTGTTTACCATCCTACAGTACAAGTATTGGTTTTGTTCTTTTCCCAGCCCCCATAATGGTAGTATTAGAAGATTGTATATTTACATTGATAGTGAAACACTAATGCTGTCATTTGAGATGGTTCTAGGGATTTTTATTTTTATTCAAGTGTGTTTGATCTAAATCATGGTAATGTTTAACTCTTAAGTCTGAAGACAGAGTGAGATTTTGCAATATTTCAAATAGCTAAAAATCACAGTCCTGATGCTTTACAGGCCAGTAGTTAAATGTGATGTTACAGGACAATGCAAATTCCATTGACCTCATCAAATTCTCTATAAGAACATACCAGGCATAGTCTCAGATAGAGTAAAGGGTTTTCATTGTTACCTCAGCAAAAGATGCGTGATATCTTTTTTGTCCTTCCTAGCACACTCATGTTTATATGGTTTCTCAGTTCTTTTGGGGCTTTGATAGAATCTTTTAACTCATTGTGACACAAACATCTTGATATTATCAACTCTGTGAGTTTGTTATTGCTACTTTTACCAAGCAGTTCTACTAATATGTTTCTCAGGTCAAGAAGAAACTTAAAATGTTTTTAAAAATTTAAAATACATGTTGGCTCTATTATGTAGACTGATCACTGTAATTTTTCTGTTGGAGATTTTAGGACTTTTGCAGCTTTTAGATAGGTATATAATCTTAATGCAATTTAGAGCTTCAATTTCTTTAAATTTCTTTTTCTAAATGCATACAATGGGCAAAAATATCACTTTTTGAGAGGGAAAAATTGTCTTCTGATTTTATGAAAAGCTTCAACTGGGCGTGAATTATATCCTGAAAAGTTAATGCTGTTAATAAAGTGGGGCACCTAAATAAACTGCAAAAATGCTTACAGGTCAGCATTCTGAAATACAAACTTAGAATGTATAAAATTATATTGTATAAGTAATGAAAATTAAATAAAGACAAAATTGGTAAAAGAAGAGGAGAAAGACGGGGAGAAAAAAAGGTGTTAGGATAGTGAATATATGCATTCCTGTTTCTATTGTCAACATGAATTTAAATCAATCCTATTACAAAATTTGGCATGAGTATGTGTGTGTTGTGAAAGCATAGTCAGCCTCTTTAAATTCAATGTAATTGACTCCTGTGATCTGTATATACTGCAATCTGGCTATTTAATGCATACTAATCTCAGCAGAAGAAGAAAAACAGATTTTTTTTTCAGTACTTACCTTTCTGTTCATGCTTTGAGGTGGTGTATCTGAAAGTCCCAAATATAAGGCCCATTTATTCAAATTTTAAGAACAGTGCTATTGTCAGTGTTTCGTTTGAATATGGAAGGAACAAGAAACAGTTTTCACATGAAAAACAAATACATTTTTACTTCACTTTCAAAATAAAACCACAACAAAGACACATGTCACTTCTACTTGCCCTGCCCCCTGTGCAGGATGTCTGGGGTAGAACAATAAATAGTGTGGAAAATGACAAATTCTGTATCATTCTCTAGATGAAATCATTGCTTTGCTAGAGACAATCAGTAGTTAGCCACTAACTGCATTGGGCTGCTATTTCACCTCTTGTGTCAGCGCCTCCTAATGTAATCTTCCCTCCTCTGTGACAGACTTTTTTGCAGGCTTGGCTGCAGAAGTGCATAATGTTGTTCTTCCGAAATGTCTAAGAGTCTAGTAATTGAAAAGTTCACAAGAAAGCTTGTGCATACTGTGGGATTGGGTGTTATTCGTGTTCAGAGCTTTAAATTACAAATTCAACCTGATCATCTTGTGTTGCATAGGCAGATTCTAAACTTTGTTTTAAAAGTTTTAAAAGAACTATTTCATTGGAGATACATTTTCTTATGAAACAGCTGACAAAATTTTGTGTGTCCTTTGCAAAAGTCTGGATGTTTAATGCAATCAAATTGCATCATCACACTTTAAATTTGAAGTAATATTAATTTCATGAATCATATGTGTAACTTAAAGGTTACTGTGGTAACATTGTCTTACATTTTTCAGATAGGTTAGTGATTATGTAATGAACAGACTTAACTAATCATCAAAGTGTGTATGCAAAGTGGGGTAAATTAATAATACGACAGTTTGTGGACGCAAGTCAGCACACAGCGATTGATTGGTTTAAGTTCCTAACTGAAACTGTTTGCACATGATTTTTGTACTTAAAACGTTATTACATATAGTGGAATTTCTGACTGTAGCTATCAGAAGTGCTAATAGATAAAATGTTATTAACCATGTCTTTGAAGCCTGGCAATATAAAGATACACTGTCCCTATTGTCGTCATCTCTTACATTGCTTGGTGAAGGCAGCTCTTTGGGATGCATATTTTAATGCATCTGAAGATTTTTAAAGTTTACATTAGATAGATGTTTAATTACAGAGATGCAGAATGAGCAGAATTGATTACAGTATAGGAAATCTTACGAAACTATGATCTCTATTTCTGTCTTTTTCAGGATACAGCTGTTGCGGGTTTGGGTGGAAGAGGGAATTTGCTTCTTAAGACATGTGAATACTCATATGCAGTTTTTAACCGAAAGGCTATATTGATTTTCTGTTTTAAAATCTAAAGTTACAGGAGATACAACTTCAAAGTGAGTCAGAGCTATGTTTATCCCTCTTATATGTCAGAGTTTAAGTGCAATGTTTTATGTATACAGTCATCATGACAGTTAAAAAGGCTATAAAGAAAAGCAATTATATAATTGCTTTAAAGAATTAAGTAGCATGGATAAAGGCTTTTAGAAACTACAGAGCAGTTTTAATAATTATATCACCTGAAGTCAAGCTGCAAAATTATGTCCTAATTATTTGCAATGAGTAATTATCTATAAAGTTATAAGCTTTGAAAGAATTTATGAGTGTGGGGGAATTCTTTGATTATTTTTTTTTCCCACACACACTAAAACAATACCCCATCATTTTCTATTTTAGCAGTTTCCACAACTTAAACATTAAATTCTTATTGTTGCTTTCTGTTATATTAGTAGTGTGTGTTTTGCAATTCTAATCTTCACGTTTTTCTTTCTTTATCACCGAAGTAGGCCTTTTGAAGCCAGGGAATTTTTCATAGCAATATTGACAGTGTTCGCATTTGCATGATGACAGCCAAGGAATGGAGCAGTAATTTTTGAAATTGCAGAAGTATTTAGAACACTGATAAAAGCTGAAATATATTTTTGATGGATTGAAGTTAAGCATACATGATTTTTCCTGCTGTCAAAAGGCTCTGAATTTAGTGAATATTTGCCTGCTGTGAGAATGCAAGATTAACATCACAACCATCACCCGGGCACCCAAACCCTGCAATTTAATAGCTTTTTAGGTTCTTTCCTTTTTCTAAACAGCAATTAATCTCATTTTAGTACAATTTTCTCGTTTCTGAAGTCGCTCATTGAATCGCTGTTTTGTTCATATTTGGCTTCAGCTCCTCTGCATAGTCATTAAAGTCCCAATTAATGTCACCTTTAGCTGAAGAGTACTCATTTTTATTGAGAAAATGACAGTTGCTGCCATGAGTAGTGCAGTGTAATATACATTAATTGCCCTGTAACACTGGTAATTACGAGTTTTTCAAGCCTCTCAGTAAACTGTCATGCCTAGACAAGACTGTGCTAAAATAGATTACTCATTAGGGAGACCTGTCCTGTTTTCTGGTGGGTTCTTAGTGTTGGTTTAAAAAAAAATCTTGAGTTTGAGCAAATAGTTGCCAAAAGCAATTTCCTACAACAACATGTCTGTGTTCGGTTTTCCAGCCATCACTTAAGCCTGGGGTCAGCAAACAGCCAGGGTGCTGTGGACTCTAGAGATGTCAAGATTTCAATGTTTATTTAGGTGGATCACAAGGATAAGCTTAGCAATTCGTAATTCAACGCTTAATATGGATGTTATTAAAGCTGCCTTTTTCAGTGTTGTGTTTATGACAGGTCTACCTGACATTTTGGAAGAGCAGTCAACATTATCAATATTTTATGCCCCAAAAGACTTTAGCACAGTACTACAGACTGTCCAGTGAGCTGGAATCACTGAATCCATTCTCAAATAATGGTTATGTAGGAACATCAGGGATTATGTTGTAGATTATGTGGAATAATTATCAGATCTTTGAGGAGCTATATGCCATTGCAAGATGTATTTTAAAAAAATACAGAAAAAAACGTGGAAAAATTTGGTTAATATTGTGACCCCCTCTGAAATTGAGGCTCTAATATGTGTATTATTAGAAGACCCACCTGCTGATTGAATCAGGATATGGTGGGAAGCAAGTTCTTAATTTCAGAAGGAATGTATTTCACTGCTTTCTCTTCCTGTCTTTCTCATATTTTATGTTTGTTCTTAAAGACAAAATAGTCTCCTTTAAAGCTTATTGCAGCACTGAACTGACAAAGGAAAACCTTTGTTTTATCTCTGTTATAACACCTCCTTTAGGCAATCTGCTCTTTCGTGCTCTCTCTAAATGAATTTTGTCACAGCCTTTCATATTCTTCTGTGGTGATGAGCTAATGAAAGTAGATAGTACAATTTGTGCTGACCAGGTAGCAACTGCCAGCTTGCAGCTGAGGATAGTTTAAAGAAATAAATAAAAGATAGCGTTATATCACTGATTTATCCATTACATGACATTAATAGTGAGAAACCTTGGTGTGTTTATCTGTTTGTATTGGTGTGCATTTATCGAATTGTTTATGACAAGACTAATTGGGGTAATTGTAGACGCTGAAATTACCTGTCAGCTATATGTAACCACACTCCCTTTCTTTCTGACAAATGATGACAACTGAGGGACCCCGTAGCATTACTCATGATGGCTTTTCGAGTGGTAATAAGGACAATAGGGGCCCTGGCTAATTTGACATGGACAGCCTTCACAACAAGAAGCCAGCTAAATGACTTGTCAGTAGGGGAAAGAAGTCAGAAAAGTAATGGAGTCCCCCATGGCGCTCTGACAGGGAGATGAGGCAATTTCAACGGAAAGTGAAAAGGCTTCAGTTTGTCAAGTATTTAGAACAATCAGAGAACAGCTAGAGGCTGGAACCTGACAATAAATTTGTGAACCATGGTAGCAGTTTCATATAGGTCAGTTATTTCATAATGGCTGTGAAGCTTTCAGAGGTTTCTGCTTTCGTAGCATACTTCACATCAGCCAACTGGTGCCTTGTCACCTTAAATTTGTGCTTCACTTTACACAGTAGGAGTAATGGTTAAGGTTACAGAGGAACGGCAGTATAAGACAGCATGATTTGCAGACACCAATCTGTTGAAAAATAAACAAAAATTTAGATAGTAATAGTGTGATTGCATCCATTACAAGCTAGCGGTGTTAACATGTTCTTTACGATTTTGGCCCGCACCCATTTTATGGGGAAGTGAAGTACTTTATTTCTTGTGGAAAAAAACTAGTAAAATCTAAGCCCCTGTTCCTATCCTTTCACCCTACTGCACACAGTTAAGATTTCTTTAGGTTCATTTCATGCTGCTTGCTGTTGAAATGTATTCCAGTCCTACAGTTTTGACATCTATTGAGATGCTAACTGATGACACAAAAGGAGAATTTGTGATATTTTTTTTTTGAGTGCTCAGCAGAAAATAATGTTCTTATGAAAAAAAAAAAAATTTAAAAAACACACTAAAAACCCCCACACCAAAAACCCAACCTCCTAGAATTAAATACCAGTTTGGTGTCCCACTGATCGTAGGTCTTTTTATCTGTGTCTTCAGTAGTCTGTTAGGTTGGTGAGGTTTTTTATATCAATGGTTCTTACCTTTTTATTCACATTGAGATAAAAAGTAGAAGTATGATTAAAGCGTACTTCAGTACGGCACTGTGCTTTCTGAATTACTGACACAAGCTCCTGAGTTCTTTTAAAGTGTTTATGGATTGAGCACAGATTTAGTGAGAAGTATCAACTTGTCTTTCTGGCAGTGATTGTTTTGTTAGAAAATAGAATTGAATAAATTCATTTTAATGTTTTATTTACAGTCTGATTCCTTCATTTTGCCAAATGTCCTGTTTCTTGCAGATTTTAAAGCTAGTGCAGCAACTGTTTGTTTGAGAACTGTGTGGATTCTAGCTTTTTTAATAAGTGCTTCAAGTTGTCTCCTTGCATGACCAACATATTTCTTGACCTGGTCTTGCTAAATTTAGTTACAGAAACATTTTCTTCCCCCTTCTCATTTAAATGTATAGCGTAGAATTTTCTCTCTAGGTTAAACGTCTTAGATTAGAAATTTTCTGTGTCATATTTGAAAACTAAGACTGCTTTGTTGACATGAATCCGGCTCCTCCAACCCCATCCATTCCTTGTAATTTTTTTGAGAGTTATGCTCTTTGAGTCTTATCACTCAGCTTTGAAGGAATCTTAATTTAGGACAGCCAGGATCTTGGCCTTCGATTCCCAGTACCTGAACATTTCAGAACTATATTTCATTTCTAGTGATTTTGTCAAGGAAATATCTTGCTAAATTGAAGAAGCTTGTCATTCTGCAAGTTGGGCCATTGAGTCCAAGGTTATAAATGTAGTTCCTCTCTCCACCAAAAAAAAAAAACAAAAAACAAACAAACAAACCCCCCCCCCCAAAAAAAAAAACACACTCCAGACATGAGGTGATTATTTTAACATGGCATGTCCACACCTGAATCTTCTTTATTCTGTTTGCCTGTCATGCACATGTTAATGTAAGTTTGCCAAATATTCTACCTAGCTCTTTTCTAAGATGTTTCTCCAGCAGAACTAAAGAAATCATCAACATACGCTAAAGTGTCTAATAATAAATGGCTCCATGACTGATGTCACTGCCACAGTTTGGGGTTTTTCAATAATGGGATGCTTTACGTGGCACCAGGTTTGCTGGCATTAGTTGGGATTCAACTATCCTATGTTTCTATACATATCATAGTTTCGTTGCTAGTAACTGCCTTCAGTAGTTCCACTGACTTCATTAGTTCATCTTATTTCATCTCAGCTTTCTAAGAGATTTTTTTAGGGGAAGAGATTTTTTTATCACCTCCTCTTCCTCCCTACCTACCTCCATATGCTTTAATGTGTTTTGGTGCTTAAGTGTTGTTATCCAGACCTTGATCAAAACAAGAAGCCAATATTTCTATTTCAATCTCTACTATTTCACTCTCAGTCTATTTTCACTCTCTACTGTGCAGTCCAGCTGTATGACTCCTGCTGGGGTCAACAGTGGCATCCAAATAGTTGAAATTTCAGCTACATTTATTCCTTTACTTTCTTGACATATTTAATTTAAACAAAAATCTGATTTTCTGAATACATTATTTGAAAAGAGCAAATGTAAAAATGATAGAAAGTAATTAATTCATAGCAAAATATGGACAAATTCAAAGCTGGCAAAGCAAAGGCAGGCATGGCCCACAGTCTTTTTAGTGCATGCTGTGTGAATCCTGGATGTTGTGGTATAACTCACTATTTTATTTGGAAGCTGTATTTATTCAGTGGGTGAAAAAAAAAAACGAAAACTTTTGTTATTATATCCTTTTCCTTTTTGTGACCTGTTGCTTGAGAAACAATAACTTAGTTTAAAATTAGCAATCAAAATTAAGTGTTCAGTGTTTAGGAAAATGTCTTTCTTAAAAAGAAAGATACCTTTGAAGTGTCTTTAAAAGTATCTTAAAAGGGTAGTATTTCAATGGTACCATGAGTTTTGGAGACTGTTTCACAATGTAGCGGCTATACCTTGATCTTCCAATGTTGCTTGTTGAAAATTATCCCTCATAACACTTTTTCTATCTTTTCTTCAATAAGAGATTTCATTACTAAGTTTGATTTAGGAGGTGTTTTCAGTGCTTTTATCACACTTGGTTACTGGTCTTGGAGGAAGACAATTTCTTCATTTTTTATTTTTTTCAAGGCAAATGTCTATTTTATTTATTGCAGAAGATGCTAGAGCTTTGCAGAACTGACAGAAGTTATGTATTGTGGCAAGAAGCATCTGTTTGGGAAAGAATGAGGACACTTCAGTTCTGATTTAGGAATCAGGAGGGTATTTCTTTATGCAGTGGATTAATTTAACAAAACATTTATAAAAAACACAGGCTTTAAAAAATCATGACAGGACACTCCTTATAAAAGTTGTATCTAGACTAAACTGAATAATATTTTTAGCAATTTGAATTCAGTGATTTTGCTCTTCAATAAACATAAAAAAGAAAATGATGAGTAAATTCTGAGAGGCATTAAATGGATATGTTAAAGTTTTGCACCTAATCTGGCTGAAACAGTGGACGCTATTTTCCATTACCAGAACTTTGAGTACTTGCCAAGCTCCTGTATTTCTATGTACTTGCGACTTTTCATAAATATTTTCATTAGATAATGGTGCATAGGTCTATAGTTAGTATGTTCGGAAAGGTGACATAAAACTAGTGCAGATAATATTTAAATGGAGCTTTAAGTTTTGAGGTTTGTTTGGGGTTTGGTTTTTATTTTTCATATAAAGATATGCAGGAATAGTATAAATCAGTTTTTTGAATACCTGTCTTAGTCTGGCTAGAGTCTAATCAGTACAGCCAATGGCAACCTCAGTTCCTGCATTGAGTTTCCCTGGAATAGAAATATAGAAGAGAATTGTTTATACCAAAACTGCAAACAGGTCTTTGCATATCAGTCCTGTTTCTATTAAAGCAGATACTGCTGCATAGGTTTAGGGGATGTGTATGTCATAATTATGAGTTGGCTTAAGTATTAGGTCTTCCACAAATATAAAATCCTTTCACCTATACTCTGTAAATTACTTTGAATTCATGAAGGTATTGTGAATAATAGCAGATTATAGTTCATATGGCTGCTAAATCAGATTTTTTAAGTTCACAGCCATTAGGAAAATGTCCTGCTATGTGCTATTCCTTTATTAAATCGTGGAAGGAAATGTTTTTGCAGAAGTACAATACCATGTTCAATCTTAAATGCAGAGCTCCCTTACACAGAAAAATGTTTAAGACCTTTTGTACTGTGTAATTCCAAGTGCCCGTTCTACATTCCTGCAATGTATTTACTTACTTTATTACAAGGAAGCAGTCACTGCCTGTGTCATTAGCAGGTGTAAATAAGTGATGAAAAATGTGGCATAAGTATGTAGGTTGAAATATAAGTAGCTTTATACATAGAAGTAGATATATTTACATATGATTAAACTGCCTATAACCAATGCTTTTGTATGTTTTCACTAACAATTTTAATTGCAAAAGAAATCCAAATAATGTGAACTGTATTTGCCCAATATGTAGTCTTAATATCCTCTCAGCCATCTATTCCAGTAAGTATAATAACTTCCATTTACTTTCTCAGCATGTTCTTTCCTTTCTCTGAAAACCAAGGAAATAGGTTGACTGGGAATTTAATATACACTTGCACTCTAAAATCATAGAATCATAGAATAGTTAGGGTTGGAAAGGACCTCAAGATCATCTAGTTCCAATCCCCCTGCCATGGCCAGGGACACCTCACACTAAACCATGCCACCCAAGGCTCTGTCCAACCTGGCCTTGAACACTGCCAGGGATTGAGCATTCACAACCTCCCTGGGCAACCCGTTCCAGTGCCTCACCACCCTAACAGGAAAGAATTTCTTCCTTATATCCAATCTACACTTCCCCTGTTTAAGTTTTAACCCGTTACCCCTTGTCCTGTCAGTACAGTCCCTAATGAAGAGTCCCTCCCCAGCATCCCTATAGGCCCCCTTCAGATACTGGAAGGCTGCTATGAGGTCTCCACGCAGCCTTCTCTTCTCCAGGCTGAACAGCCCCAGCTTCCTCAGCCTGTCTTCATATGGGAGGTGCTCCAATCCCCTGATCATCCTCGTGGCCCTCCTCTGGACTTTCTCCAACTCCTCCATGTCCTTCTTATGTTGAGGACACCAGAACTGCACACAATACTCCAGGTGAGGTCTCACAAGAGCAGAGTAGAGGGGCAGGATCACCTCCTTCGACCTGCTGGTCACGCTCCTTTTGATGCAGCCCAGGATATGGTTGGCTTTCTGGGCTGTGAGCACATGCTGCGGGCTCATGTTCATTTTCTCACCAACCAACACCCCCAAGTCTTTCTCTGCAGGGCCACTCTGAATCTCTTCTCTGCCCAACCTGTAGCTGTGCCTGGGATTGCTCTGACCCAGGTGTAGGACCTTGCACTTGTTGTGGTTGAACTTCATAAGGTTGGCATCAGCCCACCTCACAAGCGTGTCGAGGTCCCTCTGGATGACATCCCTTCCCTCCAGCGTATCAACCGGACCACACAGCTTGGTGTCATCGGCAAACTTGCTGTCCATGTCACTGACAAAGATGTTAAACAAGACCGGTCCCAACAACAATCCCTGGGAGACACCACTCGTTACTGGTCTCCAGCCAGACATTGAGCCCTTGACCACAACTCTTTGTGTGCAGCCATCCAGCCAGTTCTTTATCCACCGAGTAGAAAATCAGGAGAAGCATCTTCCAAATAGAAAGAAAAAACAGCAAAAGTCACTTCTTCTGTCTGAACATCCAGTAGGAGATGGAAATTAAGCCAGCATGTTCCATTCTTGACTACCAAAAAGAGATACAGTCTTTTTTAGTGGAAGGTAATTTAAATTCCCTATTTCCTCCTTTTAGTTTCTTTAATGTAGCATTGTTATTTTTGGCTCATCCAAGTTCAGAAGTTTATTTCCTACTTAAGTAGGAAAAAAACTGGACATGCAAAGGAGAGTCACATGTATGCCAAAAACTAGTTACCTAATTATTTTAAAGCTATTTGAGATGGAAAAAATATATGAATATATGTGTGTAGATACATTTATTGTTAGTGCATAGTTGTAAAATAGCAATATGTAATCATTACCCATAATAAGTGAAAATCTGTGTAGGCATTACAAGCATCATCATTTTATTATCAAATGTAAAATCTTAACGCTACCCAAGATGTTGGTAGTAATTGGTAACTGGATCACTAGGTCTCTCTGTCAATTTTAGGCTCTATCATTCCATAATTACCAGAAAGGGTGGATGGATTTTGATTTCTAGAGTCCAAATTCATATGTAGTTTCTAGAATCATGCCAGTAAAAGATGGCATGAAATAAATTTTCTGGTTAACTGATGGCATATGGGAAAAGTCTGTCCTAGTTAATCTATGTAGAGTTAAACTTCATTCTGGCAGCTGGCAAAGCTTGTTACTCTAATAATTGGAAATAATCAATACAGAAACTATTGAAAATAATCAACTGCATGTAAGAATATTATTGATAAGCAAAATGCCATTTGCTATTTTTACTGCCTTATATTGTATTTGGATTGTAATTTAACTACCTTCTAATTAGTTTTAACTTAGCTCAATTGGAAGTAGTAAAACCTACTTATCTAATAAGTGACACATGTCATAAAGAAACATACAACCTCCTTATTTCCCCTAGGTCAGTCATCCATGAACTAATTAACTGAATTTTTGTTTCTCCACTTTTTTGAAGAAAAGCAGTACAATTGAATTTGTCCTTTTTCCCCTTCCCAAAGCAAAACACAGAAACAAGCTTCCTCCCCCCAAGCTGCATTCTTAACTGTTAAAATATCCTAAAGCACTCGATCACGTTGCGTTTTAATTTCCAAGCCATGTGTTGTATTAGTGAAGTGCACATGTTACTGATTTGAGCTGAAAGTTCTCAGTCTGTTTAGCAGAACACCAGGCTGGCAGAACAAGGTCCTTGCTAGGTCAGAGGCCTTAAGTTGACATCTTTCTTAAATCTTACTTTTGTGAAAACTAGAAGCACAGGTCAGGGCAGCTAGCTGATGGCATTGCCTCTTACAACCACTGATTAGATTAGCTCAACATTTATCAACTACACAGAGACTAACACTTAACCTTTTAACTGCAGAGTTTTGATGTATCCTTATTTTTTAATGAGGATGTTATTGTCCCAAAGTGTCGCTTAAAGCTTTAGTGCAGGTTTTTTCTCCCATTTAGCTGACTAACAGGCTTTAAATGCTTTATAATTCAAAGTGCGGTGTTTATAACTGTGCTTTGTTTTGAGGGCAAAGATTGAGAAATTTTGCCCTGGAACAATTTGTTCTAAATATTTCTATTGTATCTGTTCCATTAACCTAGAATTCAAGGTTTAATTTATAGCTCGCTTAAGTGCTAGCTGGTTTTTATCCTAAACCATTAACAGAGAAATATTTCCAATTGGCTTTTTCCTTACAAAAGATGCAGTAACTTACTACTTTTGATTTACCTAATTACTTGTAACTCATTCTGAGTATGGACCATAATCACCTGGGTTTTGAAAACTAATTTGTATCTCTACAGGGAGTAAAGTTGCCCATGATTCCACATCTAGCAGGCTGAATTCAAGATTTTAATTCGCTATTGGAATTTGGGACCTATAAGAGATATATTTTGCTAGTTACAAGTGTGGGCATGGTAAAAGACTGCACCAGCGACCTAAAATAATCCTGAACTTACAGACTGATTGGAAGATTTGAAGCTCTTGCTGTGAGAAACCAGCAAGCACGTAGCAAAAAACCAGCAAATACAGGATTGTACAATTCCGATGTAGGAGGCACTGAGATCTCAATACCATACTGAGGTGAGCCTCAGGTAGCTGGGGATTGTAGTCACTGCAGTTCTGAATTGGGGTCTTCCAAGGCCCAGGAGTGGCTGAAACAAGTGCCAATAGTGGCAAACCGTGACGTAACACTGGTATCAACAATATAGATATAAAGAAAACTGAAATTACATTGTGAGTATTGCCAAATATATTATCTACAAACAGTATAATATCAACAGAGCAAAATAAAAGCAGTAAGTCACAAATAAAAAAAATGGGAATGTTTACTAAGTAGTAGCATTAACTAACTTTTTGTCCGCTGTGGCTTAGTATTGTGTTGTAAATCGTGACAGCCAGTTATTTTTACCATGAGCAGCTGGGGACACAGCACCTATTACTGTCCTTTGACTCCATGTGTGTTACTTTTTATTGCACAGGTCAGTTAGATAGAGATTTCCTTAGGACCTCAGCATCAGGAGTCTGAGTTAGGTACGAAGGACTTGAACAGCACGTAGGGTGTGTGACCGCATTTATGTATCACCTAGTGAAAATGCCTTGTCAGCAATGAAGAGGACTGTCAGTGGTCTAGAATAATATCTGCTGCTTCTACTTAAAAGGAAGTATTAAAAACTCCAATGTAAGCAATAAGTGTCTCTCATTACCATCTAAATATCTGGAATGGGAATTTCCACAAAGGGAGGGAAGCCCAATTCAGTAAAAGATTGGTCTGGGGAGTAGGTCTTCTTTTTCATTACGAACAACATTACCTCTTCCTATGTTAATGTGATGTCAGTAAAGATGAAATGTGTGAAAGCAAAAATAGAAATTTTACTGTATGGTTTATGTTTTTAAATCCAAGTTTGTAAACAGGACAGAGAGCACTAATGTTTTCTGGGGGAAAAAAAAAAAAAGGTGGGGAGAAATTCCTGTTTATGTGCTTCTGAATTTTTAAAACCAGTTTTGAGAAGCAGCATTATTTTCAGTCTGGTTTTCACCTGCCTTTAGACTGTGCGTTTCAGCTCTATGCCCTAACTCCAGTCTGGGTGTTCCATGGCAGACTGCCATATCCATACCTGTGTAAGCAAAATGTTTCTCTTATGGTCCCACTAGTAAAAATAGTGATCTTGGAGCAGGATTCCAACATCTGGGGGTGGAAGGGTAGCCTGACAGCAGTAACTGAACAGATCAAGACACAACTTAATACCAAACATGAAAGTTTCATTAATCTAGAAAAGAAAAGCAGAAGAGGGACTTGCATTTTTTATTACTGAGTCTCATGTTATCTAGCCATACGTAAACAATTTATTTTCCTGCTTAAATTAACCCTTTGATATAGCCAGATGACTTCAAGGCCCTATTTTGAATCAGTCATGTTGTTCAAAGCAAACACTGTTTCCTAAAAACATTTTTTCCTAAAATTTAATTATATGCTCTTTAGAAAATGGTTAGACTTAGCAGTTACATCAGTATCACTGTAGACAACAAAGTCAATTTGAATATCAGTTATTATATTTGAAAATGGTTACTTTATTGTTGGCAAGTAAAATAAAAAACAGACATGTTTAGGTTTAGTCGAATTGTGGTTGGTGGAAATTAATATACCACTCTCTAAATAAATTGAAGCCATTTGAAACTGCCCAGATCCTGGAAATTAATAATCTTGTTCTATGAAAAACAAGCTCAATATGATGAAAGCTTGGTTTAAAAACCATGAGTATATACTATAGCTAACATAAAATGGTGGCACTTCATTGTTGTCACTGTTGCTACCTAAAACACAAAGTGTAATGGTAAAAAACATTGCAATAGTAATCAGCTTCTTATAAGCTAATATTTTATCACATAGTAGGGAAACAACAAATTTACAGTGTTTTTATTGTATTATTAAAAAAAATTGAATTTATTGATATATTAAAGTGACTCTTGCTTACTTCTCAGCACTTCACCTTGGCATCGGTTAATTTTTTTAAGTGTTTTAAAGGTGGTAAGTTGTTGTAAGGTTTATATAGCTTCCCATTCACAGAAGCCATACAAACCATAACAGTAAATACAGTATTTACCACTCTACAGTATATCAACATTATTTTTGAGGTTGCATTCTGTTTCTACAGAACACCAACTTTCTTTTATTTATAGTAGGTAGGACCATGGGCATACGCTTAATTTCAGGTGAATACTTTAGATGTTTCTACAACATCCATGTGCTAATGCATGAGTGGAGTTTGATTGTCTTTATATGCTTCAGGATTTGAGGACAGCCAACATAAGGCTGAAACTTTCAGAGATATAGAGAACATTTCATATTTCAACAGCTTAGATTGTCTACTAATCTATCCTGCCAAATGAGGTAAATATGTGTACCAAGCCTCAAGCCAGACTTCTATTAGAGTGAATTTTTACTGGCTTGATTAAATGCATAGGATTTGGAAGACACTAAACAGTCTTATACTTTCCTCCTTCAAGTAACTAAAATGTTATCCTTGGAATTAAGTACTTTAGGGGCTCTGTCACTTCAATAGAGAAAAAAATGTGCAATCTGCAGTACATCATGTCTGTTTTGTCTTTATGTATCTAGGAGTAAGTGGGCTAAATATGAGCCAATACATCTGTTTTCTCTAGGTACATCAGAGGTTACACAGCTAGGAGAAAGCTATTTAAACTTAAGGATTGTAATAGCACACAAGTAATGTCTCTATCCATTCATAAAATCAGACTAACAAATTAAGAGTTTTGGCCATGAAAGTAGTAAAGTTCCAAACTAGTTTCCCAAACTGATCAGTGAAAGCAAAAAACTATTTTTCAATGAACTTCAGTCAGTGTGTGAAAAGTAAAGAGTGGTTGGGGTTTTGCCAAGATGTAAATGTATTATAAAAATATCCATTTTAACAGTGCTTTCCACATTTTTTTATTCTTAAAAGTCAGTCATTCAGAAAATATGCACTTTTCTCTTTACTCAGCTGTGTCTTGATAAATTCAGTTTGTCCTGTCATAAAAGTTGTTACAATATTCATGTTGATTTTGCACATATGGAATAAACTCCTACACTGAAAATAAATCGTACAATCTGCTTGGTTTTCAAAACAAAAAAAAAAAAAAAACAAAAAAATACCCTAAAACAAATATTTTGCATTCCTTTTATGCATTGTATTGAAGTCCTAATGAAACTAGCTCTTAAAAAGAAAGAATTTGTCCTCTTAGAATTCAGGTAAATGCCATGAAACTATAATTAAAAGCAATCACACTTCCATCTGGAAAGGGCAGATTATTCCTATATATCATGTACTTTTCCTTAATCAGTTTAATAAATTTATACCTAAAGGGTGGGTGAGTGGGGGAGGGATGCCACAGAAACTTTTTGTTTTAACACAGATTGTCCAAAAGGAAAAATTCACCAGCGCAGAGTTGGTTGTAAAGTTACTCAAATCTTGCTACATTTGCCTTGGCTTGAGGAAAAAATGAAATTTATCCAAGATTAATTTAGCATAGAACATCCCATCATGAGCATACTTTGTCTCACCTATATATGCATACATATTCTTGTATACTTAAACTTACATATAACTGTGCCCCTTTTTACTACTGCAATATATAAATCACCAGGTTAGCTCTTTCTCTGAGCTTATTCCTCAGGAATCTTTTCAGATATAATTTATAAACAACTTTAAGTTAAAAGACAGGACCATGAAGTGCAAAATAAATACTGAGTTCAAGTTTCTGGTTGTGTTTCATTTCTTATGAAGCTTACCTCCAGTTTTGGGGTAAGCTTTTCGGGTTTTTTTGTTTGCCTCTTTTATACTTTTTGGACTTTTTTTTTTTTTTTTTTAATATAGAGATCAGCTTTGCATTTCTGGAGGTCTGCAAGTGGATGGCATTGCTCATGGAAAACAAGCTACTACTTATAATAATTTTTTGGTGTCTTTTAACACTTCCTTTTGGCTCAGCCATTAAAGCAGACCTCTCAGAAGATACATGCATACCTGAGTGTATTAACAAAGTTAAGCCAATACTAAAAATCTGAAAAGCTTCATCAGACTGCACTGGTGATAAATTCATTTATACCATTTTATGCCATTTATGCCAAAGCACTGCAATGGCCTGTTTCTTTGATTTCTTACAGTATTCTTCTTTCCTTTATTTAAAGATAGTCATTGCCACTTCAGAAAATCTGCGTTTTGTTGGCTATTTGGGGCAGTTTTGGACAGAGAACAAAGTTTTCATACATTTCAGCATTTCTGCTGCAATGTCAAAGTATAATGTCTGCTTCAGTTCAGCTGAGACTATGTAAATTATTTAAATAAACTTGAAATGTTTGCTTTTCTGTAGTTTTTGATAAATACAGTCCTGCAGTGCACAGTATTTAATGTGGATGGCTATTGTGGCTCTGAAGGATCGTATCTTCCCCTACTCTTTTTTCATAGTACATCATTAGAGTTGAGGAAATCTAATCATATTCCAGCATATTAAAAGAGGGGAGGAAATGCCATTTAATGCTGAATTACATTTCCACAAACTAAAATGAAAAATTTCTTTGTCAAAAATTTCAAGTGTTTAATTTTGATCAAAAATGACTGAATTTTAGTGTTGCTAAATCAAAACATAATTGAGTTCCTTTGTGGTGGTAACTTCTGCATTAAAACTCTTCATTGTTAGTCTGATATCAAACTGAGTGTTAAAGGTTGAGTGTCCAGATTTGGCACAGCCAAACAGTGATACAGTGCAACTGTACCGTTGGGAATAGCAACTGGAAAAGCAACTTGCTGGAACCAAGTTGAATTCTGAAAGCATACTAGTTACAGCAGGGCTTTATTAGAAGTACTGTTTACTAAAGAGCCACCTGAGAACACAAAGTCACAGATAACAGTAACTAAAGAGGCATCTCATGTCCATCCCTGACTTCTTAATAAGAAAGACTTAGAAGTGATTAGAAACTGGCAATGGTATTTTATTTTTATTTTATTTTTAACTCTGAAAGCAGCTTTTTTCTTGCTTTTATTGAATTTCTGGGACTGCAATACAAGGAAGCATTCATTACCTACTGTTAAATCTGGTACTGACAAGTCATGCATTGCAAACATAATTCATGTGCAACTATTATTTTGTAATTCTGTATCATTTTGTTTGCATCTCATCCTGTTTCTTGTATTGTTGTCAAATTGTGATATAAAAGACAAATGGAGTTGGTGATCAATGACAAAAATACATGCTGATATAATCAAAATGGCATAAGAACAGAGGATCCATTAAGTACGGATCATAATGTATGCCAGAAATTAAAATACACGACTGTGAGATGCTTTAGTGTCATGTGAGATTTCAGTGCGTCTGTTTACCTTCCATTCATGTAAGGGAATCATGAATGAGATAGAATGCTTCAAAATAAGGGAAGAAATTAGAAGTAGTAAACAAGATTATATCTCAAGAAGAGACTAATTTTTTGTTCATTACTATTTGTAATTCATTTTGAACAATTTCATGTTGTCATGCTGACCACTTTGCTTTTTCATACTGCATCCCATGAACTATGACTGTCTGTGACTTAATGGGCAGAGTGTTATTTATGAGATACATTTTCTTCAATTGTATTTGGAAGGTCCCTATCATACAGTCCAATGGCTGCAACTCCTGATTGAATGGTCAATATTTCTTTATTTGTGTTTTAGTGAGGTAATCAAAATCATTTTTCCCCCACATTTTGAAAAAAAAGACTATGTATATAAACAGGTCTGTGTAATATGTGTGCGTGTATGCACAACATCCTTAACATTAGGCACTATTCTTTTAAGATACTGACTATTGTAATAGTTTCATGTTAAACCTAGAAAGACAGGGAATTCAGAATTATTGGCCTGTCCTTAATACAGTCAGTGAGTTATATCTAGGCACAAAGTGGTGAGTAAAGATTTTTAGTCTGATCTCTGAATTTCTTTGTGGCTGTGGGTTTGTCAGACCTTTAAGAATACACTAGAGCCGTCTGTTAGGGGCTGTGGTTTAATATGGACTAATGCACATTGCAGGGCTTTTACATTAGTGCTATTTCTTTCAATGCGTTATAGTGAAATTGTATTTTAAAACTAGCAAACTATTGATGCTTTTATTGAATGGAATAATTTATTATAGAAATATTTTAGTCAGTTGACATTTCATCATCGAATAACAGTAAACATAATACACATTTCCCATAAGACCGTTCTTGAGAGCCAAATATTTACCCTTCACTTAGTCTAAAGGTAGCATTGTAATAATTAGTCTATGGGCAAGATAAAAAAATATAGAATCATAAAATGGCTAGGGTTGGAAAGGACTTTAAGATCAGTTAGTCCCAATCCCATGGTTGCAGGGACACCTCACACTAGAATGTTTAACTTCCAATTACTATTTTTAAAATTGGCGTTTAATTTTACTCTTTGTGGAGTATGGTTTTAGTCATTGAAAAAGCTGACCTGTCAAGATTACCTTTCTGGTAATCTCTTAAAATTATTTATTAGAATCTCATGCATCTAGAATGACCAAAATAGGTAAAACTGTAAGTTAGTCCAACATCATAATTAGTGAGTTTTTCAGATTCATCTGGAAACATTGGAATTTATATTAAATGAAATAAAATTATATTAAATAAATTAAACAAATAAGTTCTTTTAAAAGGCGTTTCAATGTCAAAAAACTATAATATTTATTGTAAAAATTGAGACCTTCACATGTAAATCCACCTATCTGATAGTACACTAAAATCGTTGAATTTTTTTTTCTTTTGTTTAATGGAAAAAATGCTAAGAATAGATAATATTTCAGTTAGTCCAGTATACAAGGTCGAAAAAGGTGGTTGCTTGTGTCATATAGCTTATCTTTGACGATTTATATTTCTGAAACTGGGAGACCATTTAAATGTCATCATTTAGTATCATCAGCTTTCATTACAAGTTTCTTGGCAGGTGCCAGTTAATGCTGAATGAAGAGGTTGACTTAACTGCCTGCTTTTCTAACATAAAGCTTTTGGGATTTTTTATTGTTGTCCAGATGTTTCACCCCACACTTCTGTTTCACATAGCCTTCTACATTTTGTCTTCACAGAGACTAAATCCATGGTGACAGTGGATTTAGTAAACTTTTTTTCAGCTCTCCTGCCTCTCATTTTTTAAGTGTCCCAAAATCATGTGTTATATGAAAAGGATTCTTGTTAGAAGCAATATGTGGAAATAGAGGTGGTTCTTTCTTCACACTTCTGACACTTTATGGCTCATCCATACAGTAAATATTTTCGTTCTGTAAGTGACTGGACAGGAAAGACGGAGTAGGTGAGTGTACACTCCCCCCCCTCCCCCCCCCCCCCCCCCCCCAAAATAGTCATCCTCTTTTTTTATTCATTCAGTTGGTGAATTACCACTGTGTGTGTGTAATTTAGTTGTAGCCGTTCTGGAGCATAAATTCACCAGCTATACCAGCAGAGTTAAGAACTGCAGTAAAGTGTGTGCATAAAATGGGGTTTTGCTGTCACATTTGATTCAGTTGCTATTGCTTTGTTCAGTTTTACTGTAAAGTTAAGCTCTATTTGTAAGAAAAAAAAAACCAAAACTGTTCAGCCGTTTCTGCTGTGAGCAAGTCTGTTGGAAGTGGCAGGCATTGCGTTATACTCCATGAGTAGGCACCTGTCACACTTATCTCTGCCAAGAAGTTATTTTACAGGTAAAAATTCTCCACTGAGAATTTTATGTGTTCACTTACTATTAGAATTGCTCTGTGCATTATGAACTGCTGTATCCACTTTGAGTCCACTTCTGCAAGTCAGGCAGGGGTGAGAAGGTGGTCAGCTGATCCCAGGAAACTTTTATGAGCTACGTATACTACAACTAGAATCTTAGAAAGAATCTAGAAATTAATTTTAAGGGGAAGGGTTATGGGGTTGGGGGGACAACAAAACAACAATGGAGTGTGTGACTGGAATGAGTATTGCTTTCAGGTCATCTTTTTTCATTGAAAACTAGAACAGGGAACTGGTGACGGAGCTATTACTCAAGTTTCTGAGGTTTGGAGGTTATGTTTCTTTCAGTGTATCTTTGTTGAATTTGCTCTAGGCTTGAGGATCATGCAAGAGTAACTTGAATTTGCTCTAGGCTTGAGGATCATGCAAGAGTAACCTGAGTAACACTGAACCAGAAGGAGCTTGAGGTTGTGCGCATGTGTTGTAAAAACAAGACAAATTAGAAAAGCTGCATATACTTCTTCAATTAGAAAAGTTTCTTTGTCTTCATGTATTTGTTTTCCATGACAAGAGAACCTTTGCCATTTGAAGATGTTACCTTTGATAAAAATCAGACAGTCCATTATTATTTATGAAAACCAAATTATTGAGCTGTGTCTGTGGGCAGATAAACAATGGTTCAAATTCATACTGCTCATTTGAAAAGGAGATTGCTTTTCATCTTACCTGTTTTAAAACTCTTTATCTTCCTGTGTCTGAATAACTTTCTGGTATCTCATTTTATAAATATATAACATCTTATATAGGCATTTATCTTTGTTCCTCAGATAAGGAAAAACCATTTGGGTCTATATTTAATTTTGTTAGAGGTGGTGATATATATTATTAGTTTCATGTACTGCACTTAGAAATGTATTTTCTAGAAACAGAAAATACATTTTGTCATGGTTTAAACCAATCCACACAGCTCGTCCACTCACTCCCTCCCTTTCTTGCCCTCTTTCTGCTCCCGGAGGGACGGAGAGGAGAATCGAAAAGAATGCAACTCCCACAGGTTGAGAAAGAACAGTTTAGTAACTAAGGTATAACACAAACCACTGCTGCTACCACCAATAATAATAATGATATAGGAAATAACAAGAGGAAAGAATACAACACCTCAACACCAGCTGACCAATAACTCGCCCCACTCCCCCCAGCCAAGCACCAACCGATACCTCATCCAACCCTGCAGTGAACTAGCCCATCCGGGGTAACTCCCCGTTGCATCCTGGGCATGACGTGCTGTGGTATGGAATACCTCTGGTCAGTTTGGGTCAGGTGTCCTGTCTCTGCTTCCTCCCAGCTTTCCCTCCTCCCTGGCAGAGCATGAGCCTCAGAAAGTCCTTGGCCAGACCAAACATTTGAGCAGCAACTAAAAACATCGGCGTTATCAGCACTGTTCCCAGGCCAAAAAATCAAAACACAGCGCTGCACCAGCTACTAAGAAGGAGAAAAATAACTGCTACTGCTGAACCCAGGACATTCCACATTTCTAAAATAGAAAAATAGAATAGAAAAGTAAAATTTTGTCACTGTGTCTAGTACCCATCATAAACACAATGATAAACATATTAAACTTACTAGGTGGGATTTTTAAATCGTTTAGTGTTTTGGTCCCACTGCCCTCTCTGAAAGTTTTTGCTAGACCCAGAGCATCGGTCTCCCTGATGTGTTTGTGGAGGACAGTTACACCCTTCACCGCCTTTGTTCTCCTAGGCTGTAAAGGCCAAATTCATCCAGTCTTTCCTGTGAGCAGCTCTTAAGTTTTCATGGACAGTGCAGTAGCCTTGCTCCATATCTGGCTTTGCATGCCTGTCTTGAATGACCTATCTACAGTCTGCAGATGAGGGCTAAGCAGGTCTTTAAGGGAATACAGTATTTCTAGACGTTACTGAAAATCTGTCTCCCAGAGCTTCATAGGATCATTTCGCGCTTTCCTTAGCTGCATCACTTCACATCCCTTTACCGATCAGCTGTTATTCAGATTGATTTTTCCTTCCTCTGGGAAAGTAAAGAGAAATATAATTTCTTTATTGCAGGCTATATATCTGTGTGTAGGTTTGAAAAGAACTGTAGCAATATTTGGGGCTTGCTACAATTAAGTTGCAGATCATGCACAAAAGTCAGAACAGTTCTCTGCAGTAAAAAAGTAGATAACTTGAACATGGGCATAGAAAAAAAATGTTTGTTCTAGTTTCTGGATCTTTACTATTTAAGCCAACAAATGTTGTAAGATTGGTCATGGCTGCCAGATAGTGATATCAACAAGTTAAAAGTTTTCCTTTTCTGTCACCACATCTGCTCTTCTATTAAGTTTGTTTATTATGTGTTTACACAGTAGCAATCCAAATATAGTATCTGGTTTGGGTTTGTTTTGTTTTCTAAAAAGCGAAACACAGTTTGAGTTCCTCTAACATAAATACTAGACAATCTCCCAACTCTTGCAGTATATAAACAAGGTACTGTGCAAATGCACAATTGTCCTTACATGTCCATGGAACAAGTTTACAAATGTATTGCATTTTGTCTATCACTTTTGTAGTCATGGAACAGACTTTTTTGTGAAGTAAACCAATGTAAAAGCAATCAGATTATTTTTCCCACAGCAATGACATGTTACTGTCTGTATTTCCTCTCAGCATGTCACAAGACATCGTTACGTGCTACTCAGTTACATTCCATTTATTCCAGAATCTCATCAAGTCACTTCAGTATAAGTATATAAAAGAATTAAAAAATCACTCAGTACCACAAAGCTCTTTAAAGTCAGATTTCCATAAATTTGCACAGTACTAAATATTGGCAATGTTAAGCAAATGAGAGCAAATAAGTACATTAAAGTGGAAATATTCCTTAAGCAAATAGAATTTGTTATATACGATTCTGTACCATTGCTATAATTTTTTATGTGGTCTGACTTGTTTGGGTTTTTTTCTTTTAATTAAATAATGGTTCAGAAGTGCCTGTATGTAATCAAGAAATTATAAGTTAATTTTTTTTATTCTTATTTTTGCTGCTTCAGCTGGAATTATAGCTCTCCTAATCTCCTGAATTTACCGTTTTTGTGCTGTTGCCATAGTGAAATCAGGTAGAGCAGGCAAAGCTGTACTCTTTCTTCTCTTTGAACTTAACTAAAAATAATGCTTAATCTATTGGTATGGCTTTTTAAAACGTTAATGTGGATTTAGCAGTTATGGAGAGGGAAGGTATTCAGTCTCTAAGTAGAAGTCCTATTTACCCTCAGCAAAAATACAATACCTGTATGACATCTTTAGGCCCAGGGAGCCTTGAGGAAAAAAAAGTGTATATGCCTGTGTCCATTTATACATCTTGCTGTCAGATACTTCTAAGCAGGGAAGGAGTGTGGGGCAGCTGGGTTTTTTTGACTGAGTAGCTGGTTTTTGAAACCAGGACACCACGCTGTTTCAAATTATGATTAGTCTGTTTGCATCTCGGTAGCTTGATGACGATGATAACTTTGTCGTTAGAGGAATTCCACAAAGGAAAGACTTGGTGTTTAAAAGCTCCAAATCCTACTGCTTATTCATCTCATTCTTCAGGAAGATGTGCCAGACTTGCTGAGTTTATTAGTATTGGTGTCTAGTAATGTGCAATGGCTAAGCTGTACTAGTCTGTTGTGCACAGTCCTACCTCTTAAGTCAGTTCAGTTACTTAAAACCATGTGTAGAAGTTACCACAACTGTAGAAATACTAATTTCTAAAAAATATGGTGCCTCAAAGAGACAGCAAGTGATTTTCAAATCTTTGACAAAAGTCAGGGATTGATACGGAGAGATCCTAGAAGGAGAAGGAAATAATTCTAATTGCCAAAATGTTCTCTGTTAAATTTAATGAGGTGCAGTTCTTTCTTCTCATTTACCGACTCTACTTTTCTCTCTCTCTGTTTTCTTCTTTTTTTTTTTTTTTTTTTTATGTGTGTTTGGGGTTTCGAATTTTATTTTTCTTCCACTCAGTGGTCTAGCTTGATCACATAGGGAAACTCCCCCTCTTTTGCTACAGACTGAGGGGACGGACAGGAAAGATATCTTAAGTATCTTTTTTATTGTCTATAGAACCATAGAATAGTTAGGGTTGGAAAGGACTTTAAGATCACCCAGTTCCAACGCCCCTGCCATGGGCAGGGACACCTCACACTAAACCATGGCACCCAAGGCTCTGTCCAACCTGCCCTTGAACACCACCGGGGATGGAGCATTCACAACTTCTTTGGGCCACCAATTCCAGTGCCTCATCACCCTTACAGTAAAGAACTTCTTCCTTATATCCAATCTAAGCTTCCCCTGTTTAAGTTTGAACCCATTACCCCTTGTGCTATCACTATATTGGGCTTCCATTACGTAGTTCAAGTTGAAGGTGTCATTCCTGTCTTCAGCATATTCAGTGATCTGTGCTCAGGTTGGAGCAGATGGAAGCCTTATTTCAGCACCTCTCCTTAAGCTGCGTTATGGCTATTCATGAGAAGTGGGTTTCTGTGAGAGATAGCTTTCTTGAGAAGTTCCTGTAAGAGAGAGTACAGCAACCATAGAATTCAGGAACTGTTTGTAACCTCTGTCATTCATTACATTTTGAGTGTATGGCATGCTTTGGAATTGCAACAAATACAGAAAGAACACCAGAAAATAAGCACTTTAAATAAGAAACAAAAAACTCTTTACAATTTTTGGCTGACAAGGGAGAGTTAAAGACAGCTAGCTGTTCATGGAAGATCCTAATTTTATGACTTAATGTATTTATTCTGAGCTTCTAGGCAATGTAAGATCCAAAAAGCAGTGAGGTATCTGAGCTCAGGTGGAAGTTACCCTAGTCTCAAAAAAGTTGATAAAGTTGCTTGGTGTTCAGCTGTTCATGACATTCCAAGCTGCTTAATTGAGTTTAATTTATTTTTGGAGGGAGAACTTGTGTGTCTTTATTTTTCTTCTTCTTGTTGCTTTTCTATTAGTTTTGCTTTTGTCTTAAAGGGAGCAGGAATTGAACAGGACTAGCAACCCAAGGGTGTTATCTTTGATACCCTTAGAAGACTGCCAGCCAACAGTGTTCCTTTATAAAATACACTGCATATAAAACAAAAAGGTTAAGAGAAGCAGTTAAGGTGAATAGATTATTCAGTACTAGAAGTTTTCAATGCTTGATATATTTTTTCTTCTTTTATCAAAATCTTAAAAACACTCAATAGTAATAGTTACCAGACACCAAACCAGCAATAATTGAGAAAAATCTTTATATCACACACAATATTAATACTGCAATATTTTGCATGGATTTTATTCGTATCCTAACCACTGGTTGACATTAGACTCCCATTTTCAATACAGCAGTTTTTACAGTGACTTCCAGTAGTCCAGGTGCATATATTACACTGACCTTTAGAAAAAAAAAAAAAAACCATAATCGCTCTCAGTTTGTTTTAAATTTGTCTAAAAGGATTTCACTATATTTAACATAGCGGCCTTGTGGCTATTTGCATAATAACCTTCATACCATCTTTGGGAACAGCTAACATACAAATGCCATATACAGAGTAAGTGACTTGACATACCAATGTAACAATTGCATGGCAAATAAAAAAAGGAAAAAAAACCCAAACCAAAATCACAGGAATACAGAGTCCAACTTGTCTTCTGCAATTTTCAACATATTCTTATATCAGGGGAATTATTCATACTAATGTGACTTTATTGTGTTGCAGACTTCTGGCTCAGTTCTCATTAGGCATCGGTTGTAATATGTCACTGGCTATCTCAACTAATATGCTGTTGCTTTTAAACCCTCAAGAATAATAGCATTCTCAGTTTGATTCTTTCTCTCCCTTCTTCTAGGCTCGCTTACATGGCAGTGAAAATCTGTATATCTTGCAGACTTGGGTTCAGTTCCTCTGCCGGTGAAAACTCAAGCTTGCATTGTTGCTGCATTGGGATTAGTATGGTGCCCACTTCAAATTGTTGTGGAGAACAAGAGTTTATGCTTTCAGCCTTCTATATTGAACACCTTTGCATGAAATATTTAAGGACCAAGAAAGGTGGTGTGCTTGTTAGACTAAGCATGACCATAGAGCAAGGAAGGACGTTTCAATTTAAGTGTTAAATGTTTCCTCAGAGCTGAGACTATAATTTGGACTTCCTTCCTCCTGCATGAGTGCCTCTTCCACTAGGCCATAGTATATAGCCTTTGATTAAGTGGTTCTTTAATTATGCGAAATTGACTGGTTTGAAATTTGCATCCTACGGTTCCTCTGTTGTTGCTTAGCATTTAGGCCAGTCTCCTGCAGATGGTAAAGGCAGGTTTAAATCTCTTTTGGTAGAGGCAGGAAACGAATTGGTTTCCCTTGCTTTGGTGTTATAATTCAGTTATGTGTTGACATGTACAATCACCATCATTGCTCTTTCAAAAGAGGGATAAATGTTAATGCATCTTACTCCAGGATGAGGCAGCAGGTTGGAAGAAAGAGATGCCTTATACCTGCAGAGAATTTGGGTGCCTGATACTGAAGTTGAAAATAAATAGTGTTGGTATATACTAAGAAAGAACAAATAACTTTTAAATAAATCTAAACAGCACTGTGAATTTTTCAGAAAGTGCATGTGGTAGACCTCTGTGTGTGCATGTAAACAGTGAAGAAGACAGAAGGCAGAAAAGGGGAAGTAGATTTCTTTGTACATCGCCACTTATGCACTTATTTCATCTGATAATTAGCATAACAATTCTGCAAATTGCCTTGGTGCCCTCCTAAAATCTGGAACAGGCTCCACCTTTCACCACATAAAATGTTTTTATAGCCTTCTGAGAGACTGCGTATTTTGCAGGCGACACATAAGACTTACATATCTTGGGATGCACTCCTTTTCCAAATACAACTGAAAAGCAAATTATTTTCAAAAATGAAGTGGGGCAGGGCCAACTCCAATTCTGCAGACACTAGGTATATGCATCAACTGGAAGACAAGCTGATTGATAAGCCCCAGGTATTAGAAGTAAATGAATGCCAGATACAATTAGAATTTGCCATCAGATTCCAAAGGTGGCAGTGATATTCCAGATCAGATGAGGTGTTTCTCTCCTTCTGGGTGGGCATGAGGTGCTACAGTAATGGGCAGCAGTACTTTCTTTTTCATCTGTTCTCTGCTTAATATGGATAGGTGAGTTACACTTTGAGAGAGAGTAAATTTAAGTACAGCATCACACATAAAATATTTCTGCCTGTCAGTTATGCATAATAGTGTGTTTGGCAGTTAACTGCTAAGCAACATTGTGTGAAGATAGTGTGATTTACTATCCAGTCTTGGACTAATTCTCTGATCTGGGAAGTTGGAAGCACAAACGAGCTGTCCTCCATTTGTTAATTCATCTGTTACATTGTTTATTTTATTGTATATTTGTGCATAAGGATTCGGAGATACAGAATTGTCTAATAATTCATTCAAAATGTCTTGAGATACCTTTAATGCTGGCTCCAAGATTTATTCTCAGCAAATGCTAAACACACGGGTACATAGTGTGTTTATTTATCAGCATTTTTGCTATCAAAATTTGCTGGACAATTTTTCTCAGTTTGGTTCTATTTTGCAATCATTATTAAACAAAAGTTAGTTTCTGTGAGAGCAGTGCCTCCTCTCTTAAATGCACTCTTGGCATATCCTATCACTCTGGCAAGTGCTGTCACCAGAAAAACAGCTGCAGAGAAAGAAGGGATTGCTGCAAGCTGAGGCACTCACAGATTATTCAGATATCATCTTGCACTGGCCTTAGGATGGCCTGTTACCTCTAGCCCTAAAAATAAACAACTATTAATCACCTAATGGCAACATACGTTGACCAGCACTTAATGCTGCCTGGACTTCAATCTAACTGTACTCAAAGGCTTTTCTGATGTTTTCTGTCACCCGGGATAAGAGGGAGTTTGCAGCAAGCATTCCTTTGGGAGGACTGCCGTGAGTTTAACAAAATGTTTGAAATAACCTCAGTAACTCCTCTCAACACTGATCCACAGCTTCACGTGTGCAGAATCAAACAATAGCGCCCTTGCATTGACAGTCTCTGGAGAGTGAACTAATGGCATCAGGCTTTCTCAGGGAAACTGAGTAACAAGCAAGTACCTCAGGAAGCAGCTATTCTTTGTCTGGGTTTAATCTGAAAGCATTGCTTCTGGTGAAAATATATAGGATATAGAAATAGCAGCCTTCACTACCTAAAAGGGGCCTACAGGAAAGCTGAAGAGGGACTTTTTACAAGGGCATGGAATGATAGGACAAGGGGCAGTGGCTTTAAACTGAAGAGAGTAAATTTAGATTACATAGTAAGAAGAAATTCTTCTCTGTGGGGGTGGTGAGGCACTGGAACACATTGCCCAGAGAAGCTGTGGCTGCCCTATCCCTGGCATGTTGAAGGTGAGGTTGGACAGGGATCTAGGCAACCTGGTCTAAAGTGGAAGGTGTCCCTGGCTGTAGCAGGCGGTTGAAACTGGATGGTCCTTAAGGTCTCTTCCAACCCAACCTATTCTATGATTCTGCGAATAATTCTGTAATGCAGTCACATTTTTTCCCCACTTTTTTGGATGACAGCAACATTCTTAGTGCATCTGCATGCAGTGTCTTAACTGGTAAATACAAAGCACAACTTAAACAGAAGTACTGTAGCTTTAGTAAACTAGTCATCACATTGCATGTTGCACAATGGAAGGGTATTGCTGCTTTGAACAAGAGCACATCAGTGCATTTGTGGAGGTACATTAAACCATTGTGCTAAACCTGAATTATAAAGGGCAAATACGTAAATGCAATAACTAATATAGAATATTAGACTCTTTCGATCAACAAACAATGTATGAAACTTCTAAAAAAGATGTAGGAAGCTTTCTTATATTGTGCCTATTGTACCTTTCAGATTAAGATTTTTTTGGTTGATCTTCTCTTGCTTAGTTATGCCCATCATCAAAGTGCCTGAAGTCACTTTGTCCTGAATTGAGATGCTTAAGTGATGCAAGAATCTTATATTTCAGGGAAACTTGGATCTATCTCCAAATTACCACGTAAGGCACCTGGAATGCTATTATCTCTTTTTTTTTTTTTTTTTTTTTTTTTTTTGACAGATACTGGAACTAACTTCCCAGGCAGCTAAAATGCATTGTTTTCCAAAATGTATATCCAAGTGATCTCTGCTAAAGCCAGAAAAAACTTTGGCCAAAGTTCCCATGAAACAGTCCAGCAGCGTAAGGATTAGCAATTTGTCTTCTAAAATGGTAATATGAGCACCATGTTAAGTGCATCAGCCCAATCCTGCAGTGCAGGCATAGGGGGCACCTGTGCAGCACATAAGGGTCTGTCTTCACAGCACAAAACCTCAGTGTCTGACGTGCAAAGCATCTACCTGATTTTGAAGATGCTAAATATAAAAAAGAGAACATTTTACCTTAAGTACACACAGCCACTTTGAGCATCTGGAATACTATTAATAGTAAACGATATGTTTCAGTAGGAGTTAGGACATGAACCAACAAAACTTAAGAAATTCGAAGTTCACTCAAGGCTCCCTTTTCTTAACAATAAGCTGCCTTGAGCCAGTATGTATTTTCTTTCTCACTCACTTCTTCACTCAGAAAGTCATCAGTCTTCACTTAGAAAGCCTTGATCCTTGTAAATCAGTATAACCTTAATGTCATTTAATCATAGCTTTTAAAAGTTAATTTTAATGAGAACTATATTTAAAAAAAAAAACAAAAACAAAAAACAGCTAACTTGTCATTGAAGATTATAAAAATCCTTTATTTGCCTGGAGAACAGTACTCAGATCTGAATGAATAAGTGTAAGTGAAGAATGTGTTTCGACAGTTTGTTTATTAAAAATGTATTATGCAGCTAAAAGTTATATTGTATTTATAGTATTTTAATGACAGTGATGCACAGGTTTTGTGCATTCTATTAATATGCATTTTATAATTCCACTATGCAAAATTCTAAAAATTTTAGTCTCTTATATCCACATAAATATTGCTTGATTTTTTATTTCTCTAAAAGCCAAAATCAATTAAATCATATAATAAGCCTAATGAAATGCTGCTATTTGACTGACGTCTTAACAATCTCATTGCACAGATTACAGCTACTATTAAAAAAAAAGATTTAATCATATCCAGGAAAGGTGTGACTATATAGACAGAGAACTGATACTAGTTTCTCCACATTTGCTTCACCTAACAACTCCACATTCCATACCAAATGCATGTAACATCAATATCTGGCATTCATGGAAGCGCCTTCCTTTGTCAGCCCAAAAGAAATTCTCACTTTTGAGTCAAAACCTCCTTGGAAATGGGAGTCTCATAGAATATTAATAGACTTTAATATTTTTTCATGTCTTCAGTGAAAATAAGACTTCCCTCAATTACTGTCGTAACATCAAAGCTTAAAGCAGATTAAGTTTAACTTGCTTAATTTTACCTTAAGCAGCATAAACTGGATGCCTGGATCCTTGAGACACCATATGCTGCAAACTTTTTCATGCAAAGCTTGATTCAGTGCTTGCTAGTGCCATGGACAAGTTTCCTATTATCTTTAAAAGTATGTGATCAGAACTTGTTAAACTTGTTACTAAGAACTGGATTTCTTTTTCTTTCAACCAGATTTGGTGAAGTCGAAGAAATAAGGTCCTGTATAATGCCTTGAAGGCATGTTTTATTTAAATCAGTGTGTGTGTGTTACTGAGGCACAAAAGTGTATGGAGGATTTAAAAAGTGGTGAGGATAATAAAACCCCACAGTTATCTTTAAATTGCCTTCAGAGTTTTAAAAATGCACTGACTTCATGCACAAATACCTTTACTTGATTTTAAAATTCTATATAAATGAACAGTAGCAGAAATACCTTGTTCCAAACTTTTCTAAGCTTGTGGTAGCTGCTTATATGGAAAATTTCTTGCTAATCAAAGTCAGTGTCTGAGCAGCAGCTATTAAGTGTTTGCCAAGATATATAACACTGTGTCATCTGCAGTGGTAAACTGGTCTAGACATAAGGGAGTTGGCTGGCTGATGCCCGCTGACCTTACTTGAAAATGTGGTCTGCAGTTGTTGCCTACTAGCCTAGCCCTGCAAATATCTAAATTCCCTCCACCAACACAAATGAGACTTCTACAAGAACACTAAAATAAAGTTGTGAGTCCTTAAACAATAAATTTATTAGATGTTATAGGGGGGATTAATTATATCTTCAGGGTTCATTAGTACTACAGGTAAAACCAGTTTACTCACAACTGTCATTCAAAGGAACTGTGATAAAGGACTTAGAATATAATAATTTATTTGTGAATTTTTGTAATTCCCTTTTCCCGTGAAGTAAGTGGTGATATGCGAGTGGTAATGCTCTGATTTGATATTTAAAAAGAAAAACAAGGAAACAAAGCCAGCTTTTCAGCTGGCCCTGTTGATGATCTGACATAAAAAAGCAAGGGACCAGAATGCAGTCCTTTCAAAGTCACATTCAGATGTGACCTTCAGAATTAAAATCACCAACCAGGTAGGCTGTTATGCTTTTGTATAGCAGGAATACTTATCTGAATCTCTTTGATAAAATATTTGCTTAAATACATGCATATTAGAAATAATAATTTATATGCCAGCATTTCATTATGAGAGTCTTTTGGAATTAAAATTGTTTACATTATGCTGAGATGCACACAGCCCATCCATAACAAATAGACTGAGAATAAATAAAGTGAACATTTAGTTAAAAACAGCTGCTTTTACATTTCTGTTTTACATTTCTGCTCGGTATCGAGCAGTGTGTTGAAAATGCATTTTTCATAAAACCACATGCAAGGCTTTTTGATGGTGAAAAAATCCACTCACAACAGCCACATGTCTAGGTGAATCCTTAGAAGCTAGCATGGACCCCACACAGATATTCCAAAAGAAAAGACATTACTAGAAAGTATTTTCTCTTGAAGTGAAGTAGAATATGTGTGATCCTACTAACCACTTTGATAAATAAATAAAAGTCTTTTTTCTTTTCTAGCACAAAACTGGTTCAATTGGAGGGCAAGTGAAACCCAGGTTCACATTTTACTTAGTTTTTTCTTTCCCTATTTTTTTTCTTAAGTGATCCCTCAACTTACACAAAGATTAATTTTTTTAGGAAAAAAAACATTTGGCTTTGGGTTGTAAAGTAAACTTATGCAACCTGCATGGACAATTTTCACTTGCTCTGTTCTGTATATTCTGAAGGGGGCTTGCCTCTATATTTCCTATTTATTCAATTTTTACTGCATGGTATTAACCAAACCTTAGTTACTTGGATTTCTTTTCAGCTTTAAAAAGAAACAATACATAAAAATAAAGTTCTAAAAGGAATAGTTTCACTGGAATAGATAAAACTACAGTTTCATATAACTTTTGGACACATTCCTTCACACCTAAGCTGTTCAGGGAAGGAGCTAAAGATGGAGGGAAAAATGCAATTTAAGCTCATTTTTGGGGATTTATGGAACTTTTCTGAGCAAGAACAAAATCCGTATGAGTCCATAGTTTGTTACAATCTAAGCTCGATTTTCATATTAATCTTAAACTTTCTCCTGTGTGTCTTTCATATGAAATGGCATAACCTAGCCTATGTTGCATATCATGTCTATATAGTTTTAGAACCATTTGGTGCATTCGACGAGGGTTTTTGTTTCTCCTCCTCAGGGCTAGTGGGTCCCCTTTCCGTGGTAGTACTAAGTAAGCATTCTGTCGTTTTAGCTTATTCTCCTGTGTAAACCAGGGTTAGTCACTAACTTGTTAAATGTTACAGTTGATGCAGAAATCAAGTTGAAGCTTTACTTTGTGATTCACAGCATTGTGTTTTGTCCTTCATAGTGTCATATCTGCTCTTTGGAAGGAGTCAAATTAAAAAGGATAGTTCTTACTTCTAGGTTACACTTCCATACCTCATCCCCTTACACAAAAAGGTTAAGTGTCTTTTCAAATTAAGGCAGCAGTAATTAACCAGTGGTATTGTTTGTGATTTGCAAACTCTGGGTGTTAATGAGAGAGAAATTAGCACTTAGCAGCAGGAGTTCCTGATAATCAGTGGCAAAAGGGTAATGTGCCAACAAGTTAATTTTGATCTTAAGTACTGCACTTAAGTGTTTTTAAACAAAAGTAGGGTATGTTTTTTTACGTGATCATACATATGGGAGGTATGATACCGAGCTATAATAGAAAGAATGGCACAATATAGTAGAAAAAAGTGCAACCTAGGCAGTACAGGGGAAATAGTTTTCCTATATTACAGTCAAAAGCAGGATTGATAGATGTTTTCATGCTAAAGATGTACGTGCTCCTGCAATTAACAGTATGCAGATGTTCTTGTATATAAATTTTATCATCAAATTTGATTATTTCTGAAGGCAGCTTTTAAAGCATGAAATTTTCCTGAAAAAATATGCTTGAGCTGCAATGATTTGCTAGAAAGACATAAATTACACTTTAGGGGCATCACAAAATACTAATTTTATTTAAAATTTCCTTTTCAAAAACATAACTTTTCAAATTACATGAGCGCAGTGCCACATTTGTTTTGTGGTGGATAGGGGATTCAAACTGCCACACAGAGCAAAATGAGCCTTTCAAAACTTGGGTGAGCATTAGCATGAAGATTTTACCTGGCACATGCGCTTATAATGAGTAAGTATTTGTGGACACTTCATAGCTTCTCCCTTGCATAAAATAGCCTATGAGAAATGTAAGGTCTGCTCCTATCTTCTGGGGGCTTTATCTTTGCTTTTAAAATAGTTTTGGTTAGCACATATGTACATCCCCTACCAGATTATCCTGTTATTATGTTTGGTTGATGTGGGAACAGATACATAGTCTGTGAAATAACAAAAGTAGGCCCATCCTGCATCAGCAAATTGCAGCCTCTCACCGAAGGCAAGGAGCATCAGTCCTTGGCTTCACGCCACTTACTTTTCACTGCTGCTAGGCTAGCTGGCCTCCATAGTGCAGTGGGGTCATGCACATCTTGTCCCCACAAGAAGTTGTTGGCCAGCCAGAGAAAACTTAGGAATTGGGTGTAGGCAGCATTGTCCTTCCATTTGAGCCACCTCTTAATCTGTGCTTTATTCAATCCTAAACTTGTTTGAATACATTAAGTAGGGTAACTGGATTTCTCAGAGTTTCAGCCTCTCTCTCCTTCCAAATGCCATCTTTCAGTTGCAAAAGCCACATTTGCCTGTGTTGCCTCAGCTGTGCTGAGGAGAAATTTACTTTGCCACTGAACTGCGGCCACTTCTTGGTTGAAGAGTAGTAGCCATAAACTGAAATGTTACAACGCTATGCAGCAGTTTTGGGCTAACGGCCACTGTATCTAATTGAAACTGCAGGAGGAAGCCGCAGGGTTTCTTCTTCCTTTGATGCCTGTTCCATTACATGAGCACATCAAATAGAGTTTTCCCTCCATTGTTGGAAAGAAACCACCCTAATGAAGTTGGTCTGGCACTACCCATGGTTTTGAGTGCTTGTATTGTCTGCTAAGTGGACATTTAGGTTACCGTGCAAGCCCTCTAACACATTTTTATTATAATTAAACATTAATAAAAATTGGCTACCATACTGGTTGAGTCCAGAGCACAACTCTGCATATAAACCATTGCATGACATTCTATTGAACTTTTTCTTGTACAGACGGTATCTAACAGCTCATCCTGCACTGTTGTTTTTGGCAAGTTCACTACAGCATATAATAAATCAAAGAAAGAAAAAGCTTTTTGGCCTAATGTTGTACAGACTGCTGTAATGTTAGACTACAGAAAGCAGTTCTGTTTTTAGACATCCTTTTACTAACCCAACATTCATAATTTATGATTTCACTGTAAAATTCCTGCAACACTACACCAAAAGTAGCACTGCCCTTTAATTAAGTGCTCTCAGTAGGAAAAACGTGAAACTGATGTGCAAAACATATCACAGTATACAGTGATTGATAGTGATTACTTCTTTATGAACCCAGCCTGAAGGTCTGAACTTCCTGATGGGTAAAATGGTCCATGGGGCTACTTCCTGAGATTGCCTAGTGGGGATCAGTCAGAGTTAGCAATATCTGAGGAATTCCTGAGATGCATTTCAGAGATGTTACAGAAGACATTTTCTTTCTGAATTGTGCTTTACATTAATGACTACCTCATTTAGCAATTGTATTTTAAGGAGTCACTGTTATCTTCATGGTAGTATAATTTGCGTGAACTGGAACTTGCATAAACCCTTGTATTTTAATGCCTGCATGCCCAAATCTGGAAAAGCAGAGGGAAGGGCAGGAAAGACTTCTGTATGTAACAAAGTTACTGAATGTTATTCAGTATTTGAAATATAGGTCTTTTTACTGCTATGTGCAGAGTATTCAAAGAAAAAAACAAAAGTCTGAAGTGGATTGTTTGAGACTCTAAATAGCATTTTTACTTAAGGAACCAGGTATTAATGACATGTTGATTCGACATTGGTTAAAATTTGAAAATCGAATGGAGGTCCAGTACTGTCTGTGTTGGAATAACTAGAGGTGGGAAATTAAATTTCACTAGAGGTGGGAAATTAAATTTCACCTAACACAAGCACGTAAGTTAACTTTCCTTTTTGCTTGATAGATTTGGCCCTGGATTAGTCATCTACTGGTATGGATTTATTGAAGAGCTGGACTGCCATCGTGAACGTGGTATCCTGCTAAAAGACTGCTTTCCTACCGACATTGTGACTCTCCGACACAGCATGGCTCAACACTGATGTTGGGAGGAAGACGTAAATCCGGAAGCAATTTTACTTTCCTGCAGTGTAAACTAATGGCAGCATCTGCCCTGAACTTCAGCTGAACTCCTGCTGCCTGCCCTTATGCTACTGCCTCTTTACACAAACATATCAAGAGTTTCTGTTTTGCTTCAGACCTCTGTTGTGATCAGCCAAAAAAGACAGACACAACCCACTCATTATCAGCATTTCTGTCTCTGTCAAACAGCTAGTTTCTAGATACTCATAATCTTTCTTCCTTCCGGATGGCTTCTTCTAACATTCTAAACAAAGACAAAAATGCAGAGGCTGAAAGGTGCAGCTTTCAGTTCTTATGCCTATTAGGGAGTCACCTTTAAAAATAAGTGGCTTTTTATGGTTTAACTCCCAAATTTATTCAGTGCTAGTGATCTGACTGAAACACCTACACTGATGTGGAAAATTGATAAAGGCTGTTATTCTGGGGCTTAAAACATAATGCAGATCTCATAAAGCTGAAGTGATAAGATAGGATTGTGTAAGTTCTGGCTGTTACAGTAAAGAGCCAGACTTTGTGAGAATAATTGGTGTATGTGTTTTGTCACTATAATTGCTAAAATCAATAATGGAATACCGAGTTAATAATTAAAAAATAAGTTAGTGGATTTTTGGGGATGAGGTTTGGGGTTACATTTGTGGGTTTTTAATCAGTAGTTTAACGACTCAAAAATAACTTGTGTTTGTCTTCTCCACCCCACCCCCCAGGGAATCTGTACCTAGGAGTTTTTCTCTTAACTGACTTAAGGAAGGAATCTGTCTTGACCCCTGTAGGTACTGCAACATACAATTTTCTGGAGTACTGAAGTCCGCAAGAGCAATGTGCAGGAGCTCTCTGTGTGGGTTACTTCTGAAGAAGATTACCATCCTGGTGTTCAACAAGAGGAGTAAAAAAATAAACGATGATGAAACAGTGCTTTTTCCTGGATCAGTGCCGCAAGACAAATTGGCACACAAAGTTTGCCTATAGAAACTGCGCTGAGTAGAGCATAAGTTTTCTCTGTACTTATGTATACTTGTAAAAGCATTAGTTTTTCTCTTTGTTGAAACCACCAAGAGCAGAAGAGCATTTTGGTGGATGCTAGCCCTCCTTAGATTTGAGTGAGTTCAATCCCTATTTTCATCCTCATCACCACTTACAGGGGCAGTGTTGGGCCTCAGGTTTGTTCTCTCAGTTAGAGATTTCTTAATAGCAGTTTACAGGGCTTGACACTCTTTAATACTCTTTTCTTCACTAACTGGCATTTGGGAAAGGACAGAATATTTTTAAAAGGCAGCAAGAATTTTGCATGTCTGCTCACCATGTTCTTTGCATGTCTGTTCACCATGATTTTCAGAGAAGCAGAGGTATGGATTTTGTTGTAGAGTTAAAGGTGTGATAACAGTCTTCCTAAAGCACAAGTTGATAACCTCTTCCATAAGGAAAGGGTCTTTAAAACATTACAGTACATATTCATCATCTTTTTGCAGCTGAGGTGATACTCTGCGCGCCTGTATGATTTCAAAAATCACATGTAGGCTTTTTATAGTCTTGCCTTGACTTAAAAGGGTATTAATCTTATTCCATTTTCTTTCAGCTATAGTTTTCAGATGCATATGCAGTATTTTTATTTTGAACTTTTAGTTCTCATTTTAACAGTTTGCTATGTTTCAGAAAGGAGCTTATCATTTTAACTAATCTTTAATTTTCAGGGAAAATATATCTTTCTTTAGTCTTCCTAGTACTCTGTTCCTTGCTGCAGAGATAAGCTAGTATAGCTCCACTACAGTGAATTATTGTTGCATAGAGATTATTATCCTAGGTTTTAACATGCTATAGTGGAAAGAACCTGTTACAGATGTAATTCATTCTTGTTCAGCTATTTAAGGTATTGTGCTTAGCTTATTTTACCTCACCAGCTTTAAGGATCTGCCTGTAAAGATACACAGATGCAATACCTGCCTGATGTTACGCAGGAGCTGCATGTAGGATGTTGCTGCCCCTGGGACTGGGGTTTAGGCTAGTGGAATGTGTGAAACCCAGAAGAGAATAAAAAAGAAGAAATAACTGAACATTATTGTAGTAGAAAATTCATAAGTAATGGTTGTTTGAGTGAAATGGGCTTGAAGAGCAAACTGAATTTGTTTTAGCTAGTGCATATGCTTTCTGTTGTATGAAATCATTTAAATCAGCTTTTACAAGATGCACTAATGCTGTTTTTTTCTTTTTGAATAAATTTAATTTATCTGCACAGATGTTGAAAATCCTCCTCAACCTCCAAAGTTTTGCTTTGTTTTTACATTAAACAAGTTTATGTGGGGGGACACAGATAAGTCAGGTTAGGCTTGTATTTGTTTGTTTATTCCTTTACCTAATGCCATGACATAACAAGTTGGAAAGCAATACAGCTGTCTTTAATAAAAGCTTTGACCTCATCTTTATATATTGCCCCCTTTAAGCGTCTTTGTATTAGAATGAGGATGAAATAAGCCACAAAAGTGTACATACTGTGCTAATTTCATTACATGTTCTTGAACAAGCTTTGCCACCACAAAAATTATGCTGTGTCACTATTTTAAATGCTGAGAGAACATAGTCTTTTTTATTATTATTTGTTATTCCTACTTGTGTCTTGCAAAAAAATCCTCATTTGTGTATTTTTTCTGTTTATCATATGTAAACAGCAACTTCAGTATTAAAGAGGAGAGACTACTGTTTGGGGGTTGTTTGTTGGTTTTGTTTTCTTAAATAATGCTGTAGTCATTAGAACCTTGACATTAGAGCCAAATCCATTTTTATGGAGTATTCTGTAGAGTCTGCTAATGAATTACACCTAGCCAGAAAACAGAAGTGTGCATAACACTGAATGATGTTCACACTGGCATATATAGACTCACCAAGCATCTACTCTTACAATCACTGTAATAAGGTCTGTTCTGAGCTTTAGGAATTGATGTGATTGTGTTGAACAGAGAAGTAAAACTTCCTTGTAAGGAGAAGCAGCACAATGGTGGGTCACACTCTAGTATAAAGACAAAACATTTTTTACCATTTCTGTATTCTGGGGACACATTATTAGCATGAGTTTAATGATCTTTCCCCGAAGCCAGCTCAGAGCAGAATAAAACTTCCAATCTAAAGCTGAAGAAAAAGGACCAAATGTCTTACCGCTCTTACCTTATTACTATTTTATCACATTAATAGTACTGATAGTTTATGACTAATTTTCATCCTGTTTTGTTACATCAGTGCATTCAAAAAGTCATTCTGTGCTGGTATTTGCTTTTGGGTTTCTCAACCCTCTAGACTACTATTACATAAGACTCTTCATGGCTTTTTTCATCTGTCTTTAAATCCTCCCCTTTGAATTTTCCAACCTTTTATAACCATTTCACATTTATTTGTTCAGCATCCTCCTGTTTGCCCTTGTTTCCCATTTGAAGAGTCTGTCCTAAGTTTTCTAATGACAGCTTCTGTTTCTGATACTAATCTGCAGCCATGCTACCAGAAAATAGGCAAAGCCAATATTAGGAATATAGCTGTTAGAGCAGTCTCTTTCATTAAGGAGACTTTCTTTCCACATGTTCATGCCTTGCTTGAGCAGCACATCTGCAGGGTCTGTTGAAGTCAAAGGTTTAGGTTGCCTCCTGTGCCAAAAATCTACTTGTCTCAGAAAGGAAAAGATGGCTAGATCTCAATTCTCAAAACCACAGTTGTTCTGGCAAGAGCTTGTCCGTCCTACGGGTTGTTCTTGTTTAACAGAGTTGATTAAAACTCCTCGAAGGTCAACAAAAAAAGTAAGCAGAATTGAACTTGATTCTTCCTTTTCCTTCACCTGAAGTAGTCTCACCATTTAGCTTCTGAAGGGACCTTTGACAGTTAGACAGTGAACACTGAGCAGGAATAACTTGTCAGAACCATGCATTTATTTTTCGAGAATGAGTTATACATATGCTAAGACAAATGCTGCTCAAGTATTAATTTAATAATATGGAATAAAATAAGAGGCTGCCTGCAAGAAAACAAACCAAAAAAATCCTGCTATCATGTTATTCCAAGTCACAAAGGGCCATTTGTGATGGATTTGCAGGTTATTCAGAAATAACCATTTTATTATGTTGACAAAAGAAGAAACCTCAAGGGCTTGCTCTTTACAGTGGTGTGATAGGAACCTAAAGTGTGCCTGTTGAAAAATGAGCTAGCTAACAATGGGAGCTTGGCAGAAACTTCACCATTTAGAGAAAACCGTCTATCTAGTACAATCTGTATAAAATAGACCTCACTTAGGTTAGGGAAAGGTCACAAGTTCCACAAAGTTTGGATAGCCTAAATGCATTACTCAAAACTAACTCTCCTGTGTATAGTAAATATTAATTGAATATTATTAAGAACATGCCAGGATTCAAAAGATTAAATAAGGAAGATGTAATTATGAGCTAAATAATAAACAGAGCAGTTTTAGTTCCCCTTGTGTTTTTCACTTTCCTGCTATTGTTTCATATATGGCTGTTATACAAAGAGCAGCTTAGGTCAGCTACTATAAATTGTGGGTTTCGTACAATAGTAATCTACCAAAATTATTTCAGAGCTGGATCAAAGAGCTTCAAAAGACTTTCAAAAGAACTTTTGCACATCATAAAAAGACTTCATTTTTATGCCGTATTTTTATAGGGATTTCTCAATTTAGAGTTGCATCTTACAGTATTCAATACTATGTTATTGAAAGACACCAGATTTGAATAATTTACTTGCAGCTTCAATGAGCATGAAATGGTAATATCAAAACCCCTCTTTTTAAATACATTACCTGGCATGTTTTTCAGGCTAGGTTTTTTATCTGATCTAAGAGTGGAAAGATTTCTGTTTGTTAAGAAAGCCAGCAAGATTTCAAATGAAATTTTATCTTTCTTCCCTTTACAAACATACAAATCGTGTTTGCTAACAGTCCTTCATGACATTAATTCTGCATAGTGGCTTTTAGCTGGCATCATGTCCCTGTGTAAGATGTTCCCTTGCCCTCACTCCTGGGCAGGCTTTCACCTAATCTGAACAATCGCATGTCATCTGCACAGATCCATAGATGTGGCACCGCGATGTCAAAACAAAATGAAATGTCAATGCAAGAGTATGGAGACAAAGTAACAATATTGAAACCATGTCAGTGCACATCTACAGGCACCACGTTACTCTGTCAGTGTGATTTTAGGAAGATCACTTTGAAATGTTAAAATGAAATGAAACTAAGTCAATTAGGTAATAACAACTGAGGTTCAGGGATTAACTGAGGGCCTAAGGTGAAGCCAGTGACCATTAACCCAAGCTAGTTCTTAATTCTCAGAGAAATATCATTGACTAAGGTTATGCTCATTATTAGAGAGCTTGGAGGTTTCTTTCCCCTATATTGTATAAATATTTTCTGCTGTTGCCTCCAAGTTGTTGCACAAAGTGTGGTGTTGAAGGGCAGTACAAGGCAGATTAGTGCTAAGTAAGGTTTTCATAGAAAGTAAATCCACCTAATACCAGGCAAACAACTTATATATATAGATATAGATGATATAGATATACAGATAGATATAGATGATATATAGATATATAGATATAGATATAGAGATATGGATAGATACAGATCTAGATATAGATAAGAGAGAGACATTTAACAGATTTATCTTGATGTCCAGATGGCTGTCCATAAAGAGACAGTTTTACTATAATGTATTTACCTCTGAGAACTTGCCAAATTAAAATAAAATTAACACAGAGAAGTATTCATTAGCACAGCAAGTACTATTTGTATGGCCCAAGTATTCATCGTTAAAATAAAGCAGACATGTAAGCTGGTCAGAAAAAAAAACCAGCAATATTAAATGATTACTTTTTAAAATACCTAAAAAACACAGAGTCAAGGTTGCAAACGTTATGCCAATTCAGGTTTTATACCTATGCTTTCTCATATAGAAGCCCCTGTTACCTGTTTGCTCTTCATATTGGTCCTCAGGAAAGGGCAGTAACCCAACACTTGTCCCTGTCATACAGGATGGTAACTCACGTTAAAGTGCTGATGAAAGCACAGAAACATTTCTGGAAGTTGACAAGTGACAGTGATGCTGAGAGAACATGACATAGAAGAGGGGATGAGCTGCACCTGAAGGAGGCCAGGCCAGGCCTGGTCCTGCTGGCTTTAGATCTTGAACTGGGTCATTTGGAGCTTCTGTTTCCAATGTGAAGCTACACAGATGTGGTCACACCTCACAAAGCGCATCAGGGATGCAAAGAGCGTTTCTGAAAGCACTTTGAAACTCAAAGTAGAAGAGTACTGTGAAAATGCAAGCTTTCTTACCAGAAAAGATTTTCCATTACAAATGGATATATTGGATTATTTTTCTTTTGCTTTTCCATAATAAGCATTCACACCACACTTCATTTTGTATTCTGCCTCAGCATGATACTCCATAATGAGTGGAAAAACATAAAAATTAATTTAATCAGTTTGTTTCCATACACACTTTAAGCAGCCTTATTTTAATGTGTTTGGCACTGCATTACATACAAATGATGAAATACATGTAGAAAAAATACCATAAAAAAAAAAAAAAAAAAAAGCAAAGGCACAGTTGGGTCCGAAGACATACATACAGTTTCATCCTTCCTCTGAGGCAAAACTGTCTATACAGATCAGCTTACATGTCTCTCTAATCTATCCTTAAAAAACTCCAGCCATGGAGATGCTTAAAAAGATTATGGGAATCCATTCCATTACCCATCTTTATTTAGTTAGAGACATTTTCCAATGTCTTATCCAAATTTTTTTATATAATAAGCCTGTTACATCTCACTGAATTACAAGTTAATATGGAGAATTAATCTTGCGACTGCCTTTTCTGACCTTTCCCATACTTCAATATTTTTTTCTCAAATAAACACCACAAACTCTTCAAAATTTTTTCAGAAAGTTCTGAATTTTATGATATTTGTTACTTTACACTTGTCTGGTCCAGTTTGTCTATGTTATTTTGTTCTAGTTTTAGAAACAGCATCTCATGTACAAGATACCTGCAAATATATTCCCTCAATGACCAGTTGGTGGCTTCTATTTAGCCTGGGGCCCTTTATAATGTCCACATAGAGATTAGTCTTAAATTCATCTTTTTTAATCCTATTATTCTTTTCCTTCTTGCACATATAGCTTGCTAGTGCATTTTTAGAGTTTTAACTTGCTGACTTCAAACTAATTACATGATCTGTTAAATTTAGTTTGAATTCTAATCTCACCCTTTGAAACCACTCAAATACTTGTGTGATTAAAGTTTTGTACATGTGTAATCTGACTGGAGTCCATAAACTAAAACATTCACTCTTTCAAGTCTGATACATGGATGAGTTCGATGGTTAGCTATCACCAATAAAACATAACACTAATGGGATGTATCTATCGTAGAATAACCATCATAAAACTCCTACCAGTCTTCATAGTCAGAGACATGTGGCTACAGCTCAGCTTTTGACAAACATTTACTGAAACAAAATACATAATAGGAAAGAGTATGTTAAATAGAGCATGCAACAGCAACAAGTTCTTTTGCATAGAGGTACATTTGCCATGGAGGTCCAAACAATTCTCACAGTTGGCTTGATTATATTAATTCTGTTATCACTAGCCCAACTACTTAGCTATACTGATGAGCCCATACTGGCTTGCAAAAAAGCTGTTGGTGTAAAATGAAAGCACAGGAAAGCTTGTGTTGACTGCAGCCTCCCTTTCTGTAAGGATTGCTATAGGCAGCCGAGGAGGGTAAGAGTTGAATGAGTTGTTTGTGCCCCAGCAACCTACAGCCCCTGAAAACTCTGCACCATTTTCTGTCATGATAAGCAGACATGTCATAGGAATGTGAGATAATAAGAGTCATAGAATTACCTTTGTCTCCCATTTACCTAATCCATGCTGTACTTAGCTTGAAACAATTGTGTCCATTATTGCTATGCATAACTACTTTATGCTCCTTGACCAAAGATAGCTTTAAATTATGTAATACTAACGGGAGACAAAGAAGAATATTAAGTATCTAACATTTGAGCAACAGTGGGGAGTTTTAGTTACATCCCAGATAAGAGATCTCTTAGCTGGAAAAGTAACATTGAAGAGTCTACTTAAAGGGAAAATATAATTTGTTATAGCTAGCCATTAGTGTGTAATTCACAGTCTTCCCACTTCTATTTTACAAGCTGCATACCTTTCTCCATCATTCTTCAGTTACTCAGACACAAGAACAAACTTATACAAAGCAGTCAGTTTGTCAGGAAGGCTCAGAAAGAGACTCGTTGGATCACAGCTTCTCACTGATCCACTAACAATGTTAAAACACCACTTCCTCTGTCTATTCAGCTCTTGTATGGCAAGCCCATAAGTGATAGCTTCCTGGTTTTATAAATACTAACAGCTAAATAGCAAAGCATTTTCTGATTCCTTGGCCCCATATTTCCTTCAAAGATAGCAAAAAGTATTTTCCCAAATTCTTTGGCAAGGCGTGTTTGATGTGGATTGGGAGAGGATGAAATCCCAGGTTCGGATCCAAGCCTTGACAGTCCAGTGACAGAAGAACCGAATTATAACTATTTTAATCTATTTAGTTTTAGCAACTTGCTCTAAAGAACTGAATCAGCAATAGGATTACTACTGACCTTAGCAGAACAAGTTGTTCACTACACTGGCTCCTTTCAGGGGCTGAAAGCAGTTTTACAGCGTGTTCCCATCATCTACAGTTTTACTCTGATTTCTTGCTGTCTCTCTCCTCCTCGCTACGGTGCTTTCTGTCAGCTCCACAGGCCCAGATTGAGAGGCAGCTTGTGAGACTTATATACTTAGCTAGATGCATTCCATTTGCCAGTGTGCTGAAAATGAAGATAAAAATAATTGTTTCATTGTCTAGTTTGTTTAATCTTTCTGCATTGTTCTCACTTTCTAGAGTTCCATTCACCCGCATGACTGGAACAATATCTTCATCAGAAATACCCCAATTCGTTTTATCTGCTCAAGTTGTGGAGCCAGGTCTTCTGTGCTGTAAATCAGCACTCCTTCAGCAGCTAAGAAACATTTACATATTTGCCGATTTACAATTATCAAAGCTCTGGTGATGCAATAAGAGTCAATACTTGGATAAGGAAAACGGAGCTGATATACAGAGAAGTGAAATCTGTGGCCTCTACCAAAAATACCATGATACAGACACCACAAGAATATTGGCAAGTTTCAGATGTAGTGACAGAAAGTATTCTGTATGACAGATGAACACAGTAAGGGTACAGAGGTTTGTCACAAAATAAGAGATACCTTTGAGCTGGTAAAGTTACCTCTGTGTACCATTGTTCATTTAGTGAAAAGGAAGCATAAAGTACTATTTTAATTCAGTCAAAAAAGAAAAGAAAACACCACCACTGCTTTCAGAGGTGTAACTGATTTGTTCCAGAATCATTCACTGGTTGATGATATACAGCATACTGTAACATTATTTTGGTCATGTTTTAAATGATGTGTCTTGAGTCACTGAACCAGCTCAAGACATAAATCTCAGATCACAAAACGCTGAACAATTTTCAAGTAAGTGAACGAGTGCTGATGCTGGGCTGCATGCAAGGCACAGACCAACCATTCTTCTGTATTTTTAAACACTGAAAGCTAAACAAGATGCATCTCCATGGGATAAAGTATGGCTGACCTGCACCAAGGAATGAAGGGAAATGCAACTGTCTTGTAATGCACTTTATCAACCTGTCTCCATATTTCAGTCTTCCTTACAATGAACTAACCACTTAGAATGTATGAGATGGAGGTTAAGACAAACATTTGAACCTACAGATGAATATAGTTATAATGAAATAGCAATACATTGATGCTTTACTTCCCTTGTGCCCTAATGTGAGCTGTGCCACTGAGGGATTTTGTGTGCTAGGCTTGGTGTTTGGATTTTTTTCTGCTTGGTTATTAATTGTTCTAGGTGGCGAATGTCTTAATTTCCCAATTATAGCAAAGGAAAGAAAGAAGGGGGAAAAAAAAATAAAGTACTTCAAGAAGTGTTAGGGGGAAGGAATGCCAGGACCACTGGGAGGCCAGGACAGACAGTCAGAGGCCTGGTAATTTAATCAGAAAGTCTGTTCATATGCTATCTTCAGATTCAAGAGACTGCACATTGATTGCACAGTCTGAATATGATGGAGTTACAAAGACACAGATTATACCAACGGTGGTCAGAAGGACTTCTAGCATAATGTGTAAAGTGGGAACACAAGAACTGGACTATCAGAACCTGAACTGTGTATTAGATATGACTTGTCTCCTTGTACAACTAGCAGATTTGTCACAGAAACTGTTCAGGCAGAATGAAATAAGAAACCTCTGAACTGCAAGATGAGATTTCTCTTTAAAGGACCTTGCTAACCAGGTGACAAGACAAGAAGCTCAGCAAGCATGATACTAAGAAACACCACAGTTAATGTCATTATCAGGTTCCAGATTAGTCAGGGGAAGAGAAGGGATTTAGATGGTGAACTGATACTAAACTCCCTTACTTGGAGAAGTTAACCTTAACTCTTAAGGAATGCAACTGAAGTTCTAAGGGTACAGGAAGCTTTCCTGGCTGTATCATCAGGAACACATCACTAGCATATTCTACAACTCCTGTATGACACCCTACTTCAGCTACCTTTCGTCTTTGCAGGGAGACAGGCTTTGGCCTTACAGTAGTTCCATCTGGGACAATCTTCTGAAAACTGTCATCAAAAGTTATAGCTTGTAGTACAAAATCATACTGTGTGAAATGAAGTATCTAGTGACCTCATCTGAGGCTCAGGGACAATTTAGTTGTGCAGTGTATTCTAAGAGAAAACAACTTCCACAAGACATGGACAAAGCTAGAAACTTAGTACAGATGCCTGCCTTGGACAGCTCACCTGCTAGGACTGTAAGAAGAATTACTGATTGTGGGGTGCTCATCTTTGTATGTTATATACTTGGGAGGTAATTAAAGTTTACTGGAGCAAACAGACTATGGCAATGAGACAGGAAAGGATTACAGCAGAACAAGAGCAGCCCAGTGCAATTCTAAAAATAGTCCTATTTCAGCAGTAACTAAGACCCCAGATTAGATATCTGCCTCTGACTTCACAACAGCCTTGGGTTCTTCCAGATACACAAAATCTCATGCTGAAAAGCCTCAGTGAACACCAACATTTGTTCTGCTAGTATTGTGTAAAGGTTGGTGAACTCTTCTGAGGCAACTGATCTAACAATACTTGCAAGACATTAGTTTTCCCTCTGCTCCTCTGACACAGGTAAACCGAGGCATTAAAATTAAGTTTATTGCCAGAGACTGCACTAGAATAAAACACAACAGACAGTACCTCAGTTTTTAAGTCATAGAATCATATAATCATAGAATAGTTAGGGTTGGAAAGCACCTTAAGATCATCAAGTTCCAACCCCCTGCCATGGGCAGGGACAACTCACACTAAACCATGTCACCCAAGGCTTCATCCAACCTGGCCTTGAAAACCGCCAGGGATGGAGCACTCACAACCCCCCTGGGCAACCCATTCCAGTGCCTCACCACCCTAACAGGAAAGAATTTCCTCCTTATATCCAATCTAAACTTCCCCTGTTCAAGTTTGAACCCGTTACCCCTTGTCCTGTCACTACAGTCCCTGACGAAGAGTCCCTCCCCAGCATCCCTATAGGCCCCCTTCAGGTACTGGAAGGCTGCTATGAGGTCTCCACGCAGCCTTCTCTTCTCCAGGCTGAACAGCCCCAACTTCCTCAACCTACCTGCATATGGGAAGTGCTCCAGTCCCCTGATCATCCTCGTGGCCCTGCTCTGGACTTGTTCCAGCAGTTCCATGTCCTTTTTATGTTGAGGACACCAGAACTGCACAACAATACTCCAGGTGAGGTCTCACAAGAGCAGAGTAGAGGGGCAGGATCACCTCTTTCGAAAGTCCCAGGTGTAAAGGTGCTTCTGTACTCCTGTGTTTTGCTTTTTTGATTTATCATTTGTTTGGGGTTGGATTTTTTTGTTTGGTTCATTTTGTTTCCCATGTAACACTCAAAGGCAATCTTACACCACACAAACCAAAATATTTGCAGTGTACTATTGTTGTTCTTGTGTACTCGGACTACATTTTCTTCAAAGCAAGGCAAAGCAAGATTGCTGTGTACTGAATATGAAAAGTATGCAAGTAAGTCAGCACCCATATTTGTTTTTTCATTTGCCCCATGAAATTCGGTATTGTTAGCAGCAGAAATAAGCAACTTAAATGTTCAGCCTTAGCTCTAAAAAGGCTTATACATAGCTCTTAGAAGTAATTTAACCCTGGCACTGATGTTCAGAGGAAGATATTAACCACTTAATTCAGAAAGACACACAGTGCAATCCGTATACTACAACCTACAAGAGATAACTTGTTGTCATATCTTCAAGAAATGAACTGAGAAATCATGAGTGGGATTTTTCTAGTGCAGCCAGCAATAGCTTAACTCATTGCCTCTAGACATCACTTGCCAATTATTTCACAGGAATCTTAGTTAAGCCAATTGCCAAATGCTCTTTAAAATCCCTATCCAGCTTTATAAAAGACTTCAGTTTGAAATTAAATGCAGCTGCATTTTTAATTTATTTTTATCTAAGAACATGGACAGTTACATTGGATGCTTGCAATCAAGGAGAAGCGACTCAATTGTATACCTGATCTGTTCGGGTATAAAGCTAACTTTTTTTTTTTTTCTCATAATACAGACTATTATTTAGCAGGAGATGTAGTAAATAGTAAGGCAGAATCACAGTGGGATATTTACTGTTAGTAGAACATTTGCTGTGGTCCCTAACAGAAAGAGCTTTAGTCACTGATGCATAACTAGAGTATAAACCAGCTGTTACCAGCTCTGCAAAGGTAAGAAGTCCATAGTATGAAACGTTATTGAGCTTACACAACCATGTGCTGTGCAGCTTAACTGTTCTGAGGAAAGAAATTTGAAATCTTTGTTTAGGGACCTCAACTCCTCCCTGTGTCATTCACTAAAGGAGCTGTCCACCTCGGAAGGTGCCTTCGGAACCACCTCCAGACTGAACAGCCACCTGAAGGTCAACATACCTACTGCAGCAGGAACAGGCTGGGGAGAACTATATGCAAATTCTTTTTTTCCCCTGAAGCAGGAGTCTTCGGACAGACCCATGTCTCCACCTATATACAATCCAAATCCTTAAATGTAAGTGCCAAACTTTCCCAATAAATAGATGTAAAAAATTCTTCCAAAGTACAGAAGACACAGAACCCTCTCTCAATACACTTGGCATGGAAAGGCGGGTGGTTACAGCATCTTCTTGGGATCAGAAAGACGCATGTGGGAGTCCAAGCCCATGGGCACAATTAGCAGTCTCCACAGCCATTGTGACAAACACAGAACTCAAACTTCCTGGGACAGGAAGTGGGAACATGAATGAGCACCGCAGTACTATTTCAGGTATGGCCTCAGTCAATCTAAATCTATCCTTCATATAAAGGAGAAAACCAAATATATATTAATGTACTTACCAACATGCAATTGTATGAGGGGGGACAGCAATTCACTCTCCTCCCATATGTGTTCTATAAAGAAAAATGTTGCTATCACTGCACTTCAAGTAGAGATTGATTGACTCACCATATGTAGGTTTGCTTTTAAAGTAACATATAGTTGAAACCCCACAGAGAAGTTCTGGATCCTAGCCAGGAAAAAAGCCCGAACAAGACAACAAGGTGATGGTGGTACAACTAAGGTGCTCCAGGGCACAGGCAGCAGCAGAACTTCAGGCTTGGGAGCAATTTTGGGGTCAAAAGCTAAGGTCTTGTTTGCCCCAAACACCTGGGAAATGAGCTGCTGGAACCAGAATCTGCAGGAACGGTGTTCCGAGTTTAGACATCTAAATTAATTCCTTTTGGATGTGACCTCTAAGATTAGAATAACAGAGACCCAAGATAAAAGCTAACAAAAGACAAGACATCTTGTCTTTTGACAAAAGATCGACTTTTCATCTCACTAGCAATATAGAGAAGCCTTTTTTTCACATACTCAGCTACCTAATGTTTCTGATAAACCAGATGTTTTTGTAACCAGTATATATTTTTTCCATTATAAAAATTAAGTGGAAGGACTCAAAGTTTAAGGGATCTTTATTTGACTCTCAACAGGACATCCTTTTTTTATAGGCTTCTTCAATGCACAGCCCGGTTAAACTGGTTTATAAACCTTATTCTGGAGGAGCTTAGCACAAAAGTAGAATAAAAAAAAAAAAGGTTGAGAGATAGTTTATCTTTGTATTTTATACAAAACTGTCCTAAACCACAGAATCAAATTTTCACCAGGTAGAGAATGACTTTCATGTTCATGTTTACCTCAGTCTTCTGTCCATACCTTTTTAGTTGATGCCCAATATATATAATTACACACTTCCAAGTTTTCCTGCTTCTGGGATGTTAAACCCAATATTTCTCTGTCATGTCTTGCCAGATACTTTTGTGTTCAAACTGTGAAGTAAATAATCTAGTGATTTGGCATAGCCTGAGTTCACAAAGAAAGTTCATCCAGAAAGTGCCACACACACCAAAAATTAAGCTAGTAAAAGTATTTATGTACTCAGAAACGGGAGAGCCTGAGTTTTGCATCAAGTAGATCTCCATGACAGCCAATGGGGCCAGAAGTACCCTTTTACAGAGCAGCCCATTTTCTTTAGTATTTGAAGGATCTTGAGTCTTAGCTCCTACTGTTCTGTGCATTTTCTTTTCAGTCTTTCAACCTCTCTAGCCTCCATACACTGAGATGTGGCCAGCTGCAAACTATATGGTGTTGAGCGCCCCCAATTCTCTGATTTATCACCATAGCTCATTAGACAGGCAGGCCTTGCTGATTTAACAAACAGACATTAAGATCGCAGTGGATCCTGCATAACATTTTCAGAGTACACCAGAAGGCTGAACAGAACTCGCTCAGACACAAACAATTCTTTCACGATATAACAGGAATAGCAGGAAAACGACATTCATCACATAAAAAAAAAAATAAAGACAAAGAAAAAATACCCAACCAACCATGTAAGCTTGAAAACACTTGCCTCATTCTTCTGTGATTTGAGAAATGAAGTCTAGCACAGCAAAACAAAAATCAGAACTACTTTTAATCTGTGAACAGCTCTTTTGATGAAATCTGTCATGTTTCTGGCTTCTTTTTTTCCTTGTGAAAAGAGCAAAAATGTTAGTTTTCTTAAAGAATTTCCAAATGTTTTATCTTTAATAATATTTCTGTACGAGATAGTTCATCACTGCAGGCACTGTCTTGTTTGTTAAGTCTTCCATTGTCAAAACAACATAACCAATAGTTTATAACATTATAAATCTTGGACATCAGTCATAATATAGAGATTTGCCATTATGCATGGGGTTGTCTATTCCGATATGTTTGAAAAGCCAGTCATGGCTGGTTATACATTAATCTCTTGCTATGAGCAGCATAATATTCTATATTGAAGCAGTCAACCTACTAATGGCACATGAATTTTTCAGTTGCTTGTGTTACTGTTTGTGGTTTTCCAGATGGTAAGAAATTAATCGCTTAGATTAAATATTTTTTAATGCTTTTTCTGTGAGTTCTATATTTGATGCAAGATTTGGCAAGTCGTCTGAAGTCTGGCCTCTTAAAGATACAGCCTTCTGTCCAAAAAAGCTCAGGATCCCTATTCCTATGCTACTAAAATGCAAACAAGGAATAGAAATTTAGAGAGGAGAATCAAAAAAGGAGATAACAGAAGTGAGTCATAGTTTAATTTCATACAAAAGTGGTAAGTAAAATGTCACCTCACTAAGTCTTCAAAAGATCCAGTTCAGTAAATATGGCTCTTTCAGACCACTTTACAAAGATTCATCCATCAGCTGTCATTCTTCAGCAACACACAAAGAAAGATTCAGGGCTGCCAGCACTCAATATACATATTTAAGAGACCTCTGTGCCTTTTCTTTGAGATAACTTGAAGAAAGAGCACAAAACAAAACCAGGAATACCAAAGTGCTTTTGGGTGCCTTTTATTTTGATTTTTGGGATCTTAAGGCTGGCATTTTTGACTGGGGAAAGTAGAGAGGAGACCAAGCAAGTCATTGCTGCATCTGTGGGTATTATGTTATCTTTTAAAACCTCTAAATAAATAGAAATCCATGGATCCCATTTGTTCTGTTGCACAATTTGAGCAGGTCTAACACTGCAGAACCCAGTGCAGCTACAGTAGCAAATCACCAGAAATCTGAAAAGCTCGGTGTTACAAGCAACAGGCTTTTTATACTACAAATCAGCATGTCATCTCCTGCAAATTTTTAAGTCAGAAAAAGGAAGTAAAGAGGAAAAGGCGAGGGGCTTCAGGTCTTAAAAATCAATGACCAAAGAGGCAATAGATCACAGTAAGTATCAGTTTGGAATTGTGCAGTCCTATGTACTATGTTCTTAAACTCTAGTGGGACAAACATGAGCTTGGGGTAAATCACTCCCCAAAGTATGTGCTTAAACTGCCTGGAGAAACCCCCACTTCGTCAGAGATCACACCTAGGCTGACTTCTGTATTTCAAACTTCTGAAAATAACCAAAAGGAGGAATCTGCTTTAGCAAAAGCCACAAGAGCGCAGCCAGCTCACTAGGAACATTATACCAGGTAAATCACAATTAGCTGGTACAGAGAGCTGAACCTCTCAAGCCTCCTTCAGCAGTCACCTACCCCCAGCTGACATAGTGCATAAAAAACAGAGCACACACATACTGTAGTCATCCTGCTCACTCTGAAAGTATTAAGAGGGTCCTGAAGTACTTTCACAGGTGGGCTTTCATCACTCTAGAAATTGTTCTATTTCCCCGCTGCTCTGTGGGTAAGATGCTTTCCCAGGGCACTGAAGGCCTTCTCTAGGCAGGAGATCCATAACCTGCAAGCTGTGCAGCCAGGCAATCCGAAGCTAGTCTACAAAGTCAGGGAGGGTGTTCCAGCTGTGCCAAGAGGAACATAGCACTCACAAACCTCAGCCCTCTAGGCAGCCTTTGGACATTTGTTTACCTCTCAGTTTTCTCTCCCATTCTTATAGCTGATCAAGACAGCATACTGAATGAAATATTGCAGATTAAACTTGGAAGCAAGAACTGGGTTCTTTGTTTCAGGTTTTGTTTTGATCTTAAGTAAATACTGCATTCTTCTCTTCCTCCAGTTCCCAGTTCTTGCCAGGCAAGAATGTTCCTCCGTTTGAAGTGATTCACAGTTTTGGAAGAACACACCACTGCAGAACTCCAAATACATACATAGTTATGTTTACTTGCTACTGTGCACCACACCAGCAGAAGGTCCTTGTATTGCTGATGTTGCTATCTCTGACATTATACACATTTGGAAGATATCTTCAGTTACCAGTACAGTATTTGTGATGAAAAAGAAAGCATCAGTCAACCTCAAAAAAAAAAAAAAAAAAAAAAAAAAAGAAGAAAGAAAGGGAAAACTAATGTTCACCACATGCACTGCCTTGAGAATTCAGATGAACTTTCTGTGCTTTTCTTTTGCTTTGGAAAAATGCGCAACCCATGACTTCAAATCATTCACAAACTCCCCTGTTTTCATTTATTAACACAGGCTGACTGCATGAGAGTACTATTTTAACCTTAGACTGGAATACTAATAAAATCCCTACACAATACCAGGTATGTTTAATTTCAGCTTTCATTGTGTTATTATTCCAGTGGATCCCAAAAACATCTGATTGAAGTTACGTTACAGGTTCTGCATTTCAATTAGACATGGAACCAAATAAACTCCAGTGATCACAATAACCTTGAACTTGTCGAAATTCAGATCTAGATCCAGGCTTTACAGCTGCTTCCCATCCTGAGTTTAAATGTGACTCAGAATCAGTGTTGTGGCTGCACACACAGTTTACAGGAAATATCTAATTCAACATTTTTTGTAGGTATTCCATCTTTTAGTTACTCCCAAATTTCTGCCCAACTCTTCATGCCAATACCTAAATTCAGACTTTTGCTTTCTTCCTGAACTGGCTAAAGCCTTAGCACACATATCAGTTCACTACAGAATAAACATCATGGCACTGACTTCAATCCAAAACTCTCTGAACAACTGTTTCACATCTAAGTAATTGCACCAGCAATAGTTGGGTTGTCTCCTTGTTTATATGGGGGAAGGGGACAGCTGGAATTGCAGCCAATGACTTTATCATACAACATGAAAAGCCTTTGGGCTATCTTCTCAGCTGGGATAAATAAGCAGAACTCTATTGGTTTCTGGGTGAATGAGATTATAATTCGAATCAGAAGCATGGTGTTTGTTTATTCCATAACAAAGTATCACAGAAGTGTATATCATAAGCCTTAAATCACTGAGCTGAAGGTTCACAAAACTCATGAGTCTGAGCTTAGGTTTCAGTCACTCCACTGAAGTTATGCCTATTTATTTTAGGATAGCAGTGCTGATGTGCACCAGCTGAGAATCTGGTTCTTCAACTCCTAGATGACAGCAGAAACCAACTACAGGGGGAGAGAATCAGCTTGAGTGCAGAGCTGTTCCCCTGATAAATGGGTATCAGCCATCTCTTACACAGCCAGGCCTGTTTCTTCCAAAAGCAAAACTAGGGGATTAATAAACACACAGAATAACACAAAGGATGTATTTGCTTAAGGAAATTCAAATGTGTATACTATGCTTCTCATTCCAGTACAAAGGATTTTGATCTTGAGTAACACTTAACCAGTTATTCATTTTATGTGCCTACAGCCCTTGTGATTCAAAACAAACTCCTATATAAAATGCCTTTCAGAGCAAGCCATACATTCAGTTAACAGCCTATGCTCAGCTAAAAAAACAATAAACCTCTCAAAACTAAACCTCTCTTCCATGCACAAAAAAACAAAACAAAACAAACAAACAAAAAAAAAACCTAACCAAAAAAACAACCAAACACCCAAACCAGTCAGCAGAAATAAACTCAAAGGGCAGTTCCTTCTGGTAACACATCCACACTGCCCTTCCCAGTGGGAGATGACACAGTACGTAACATTGCTGTGTTTCACAGTAATTACGTAAGAGAAATCACACGTGGCATAAACAGAATCTGTAGCAAAGAGTAGCAGTATATGTTCAAATAAACCACTGGTTATGTCAAAACTAATAACTTGTTTACTGTAGTGGACTCAATAAGTTAACAAGTCCAAAGAGCCTAATGACTTCATTATCTAGTCCTCTTTCTTTTGCTCTTCATTGAGGCTGGAGCTGATTTTTTTTTTTTTCTTTCCAGGAATCATTATGCTTATGTGAGCCAAACATACTGTTATTTGCTACTTTCTGCATTATTATTTTGGCATTCTTATGAGAGAAGATGGTGACCGTTCTGTCTAAATATTGGGGGGGATTATCACTGACATGGGAAGTTATTAGGTTTGATGCAATATAGAGAACATTCAGAGTCAGAAAACAGCATCTTTCATTTTTAGGAATGAAGGTAATTGGGCTTTGTGACAGTGCACATCCTTAAGATGTTATGTATCATTGCGTACTTAAAAAAGCAGTACACTTTTCATTGATCTTTCCATTTCATTTTGATTTAAAATGCAGATCTTTCCCTCCGTTGAAATCTTAGCATTTTTATTTTAAAATGCATCGGAAAAAATCCATTTCAGACATATGCAGCACCATAAATTACTTTTTGTGGTTGAAACAGTATTCGCTTATGTCATGGGTTGAACATCCTCCTTTATTAGAATGCTATTTATTGCCACCAGCTGCAGTGCTTAGCAAGGAAAGTTCTTGATACCAGCAATTGCTTTTCAGCACCATTGCTTCCGGCTGCTAACGGGGGCTTCTATTGCCAAATGCAGCCACCCCTCTTAAACTGTTCCTTCTGGTTCACAGACAGCTCCTGTCATTGTTACCCCGTGCAGGAGCTGGGGGAAAGGGACTGGATCTGAACCCACAGATATGTAATCTCTTCAGCTATAAATCTCCTGTAAATTTAAAAGGCCTTGACAAATACCACTAGCTTGAATGCTGTCAAATGTGCTCAGGAAATCTACCCATCGTTAATGGACTTCCTTCAAAATTAAGATGCAAGTTCAGCTTGTGAGCAAATGACTTTTACATCACTAGTCTCGGATCCAGAAAAAAGCAACAGGACTTATGCATGCATCAGCTACATAGCCACTGGTCTCTTACGTTTTAGAGCAGGGAGAAACCAGACAAAGGTAATTACCATTCCTCTGTTAAGGGCTATTATTACTCCTGCATTAACAGTTAGCACTGCTATTTTCTTTTGCCTATGCCTATGGCAGTCAGGAAAACTACACAGGAAGAGTATAAAAGTGACAGTGTCAACAGATGTCCTACTGAACACTGTGTACCTTACACAGTAAATCTTCAAAGCAGGAGCATGTGTACTGCTCCTGTGTATGCAAATCCTGTTATTTCACTGATATCATTTGCACACATGCCTTCTTCACAGCTGAACCCTTGAAAAGCCATTGCATATAATTGGCCTCAACTAAGCAACAGAGGCAATCAGTGACAGGAGGAGACTGAACTCTTTTAACATGGAAAGAATTCCTTTCCTCCCTCAGAAGAGAAACACCCAGTAGGTCAAAGAGGAAGGTTTCTCTGCAGTATAGCACAGACAAGCCTGTCATACAGATGCCTGAACCGCTGGAATCTAGAATGAAAAAAAAAAAAAAATAGTAAAGAAAAAAGAAAAAAAAGACAAACCCTGAGCCTTCATGAACACAATTCATTAAATAATAAGCAAATATACAATTTTTTGTCTATATGAATGCTTAAAAAGCCTAAAGCATTCAAGCTAGGGTCTTTGTAGAGTTGCCTTGTGTGGCAGAGCCTATCTGGAAAGCATTCCGAAAGGTTTTTTTACTCACTGTGAATACTGATAAAAGTAGGTGTCCTGTTCATACTACAGACAGATTACAAAAAAATAATCATTCCTCTGCCCATAATGAAATACTTTTGCAGATTCAGAAAGTATGAGATACATCTGAAAGTCAGAGTTATTTATGGGTCAAAATACAATTTACTCTCTATTTCTTATCTTGTCCCTGCAAATAATCTGAAACAGTTAGCAAATTACTTTCTCCTTCATATCTATAAACTGGAGATAAGTATATGTTTCCTCTAAATGACTCATAAACCGGCACAACAGTTTGACTGTGTTATGTGTGAATGAGCATGAAATACTTTCATGAAAATTACTATTTTCTTTGCAATATTTTCTGTATTTTCCTTGGGCCAAAGTCTGGGTTGTACTCTGCCCTGCACGCTACATTCTAATGTAAAGCCAGTATCTACTTCCCTACCACTGGAGGAAGTCTGCTTCATTACACTGATCCCATTCTAGCCTTTTCTTTGGGAATTACAAGACAAGAGATATGATAATGTAATGTCATGAAGAACAGGTCCCTTAAACAGCTCCTCTCATCTCTTCCAGCTGGACTTTGGCCAATTCAAATGGATGAGTGAGGGCCAACAGACATATTAGTGCAACCCTATATTTAAAGCTAAATTATCCCCTGAATGACCCTCGAGTCAATTTATGGGTGCAGAGACTAATGTACAATAGAGTTCAAAAAGACTCCAAAGCTTAGCTTTGGAAATGCCTTCACACAAGTGAAGGGGTAAAATATATATGTGCTCATTTTCTGTGTTTGTGCAAATGTCTTATTTTGTGATTTTTTTGTTTTTCATTTCTTCCACCCCTTTGTGACTAAAAAATAAAAAAATAAAGAGCCGCTCTGAGTTCCCATTATACCAACAAAGTCTACCGATTCTAATTCTTACTATTGTTTAGAACAGTAATTTATCTCTACAGACAACTTGTCCCCAGGGAGCTCAGTAGTTCAGCAGCATAACTCTGCCTCATCTCTGCAGATGCAAGAAATACCTGGTTGCGTGGCACATAAGTGTCCTCCATGTTAGTAATGGTGAATAGTAGTCCTCTTAGTCCCCTTCTCCTATGAGTCTTCCTGCATGAAGACACCCTCAATTTCCTCATAAATTAATTTCTGTGCTGTGGGATATACAAGGGAAGCAAGCCAGCAGAGGGAATATACGCAGGAGCATTCATTCCCTATTCCTTTCCTGGGCCTGGGGTCTTCAGAGAATGAACAGAATTGGAGTCCAAAATTCAAATTACACAAACTGTGTCTGTTTAATTGGCTGCCAGGTTACCTGGCAGTAGTCTATGCAGGATGTTAGTGCTGGTTTCCACAAAAAATTGCTTTGCTGTAAGCTCTGGACAATTTTTGTAATTCTTCCTTGGTGCAGAGCAACACTTCTCATTATTTGATCAGGGTTGGGCTTTTCCCCCCAATATCCCTGCTCAATATAAGGTTTCATTGTCACTGCTTTAATTTTCATCTCTCTTCACAATCATCAAGTAGGCTTAGTTTAAGCTACAACAGAAACTTCGTAAGCTTTAATCAGTTCTCCTGTCTCTCCCCAAAATATAATTTCAGAAACAGCCCAGCTTTTCAGAACAATTATAAAACACAAGCCCACCAAAAACTTTGGAGTAACAAAAAGAGGCATGCAGATGCACCAACATCCTCAGTTTATATCCTTTTTCTTTCACACAAGTAGAACCATGAATGACATTTTTAGGCCTAAGTTTCTTAAATGCATCTTAAATCGAAAGTTTTCAAGAAAAAAAAAAACATGTAGCCCAGAGGAGAGAACAAGTAACTATTACAACAAGGAAGAGGGACTGAGGGTGGTGGTGGAATAAAGGGGAAGTTATTTTAGCACGTTTTACTGCAATTTCAATAAGTTTAGTTATGATCATAAAAATTATGACAAGCAGAGCTTTCTGTTGTCTGGTCATTAATCCTATACTTGCTTTCTTACAGAGGAGTTCACAATTATACACAGCTTTCCTTTCCATGTAACGCCATTTCCCATGTAATCATACTGCTTTAGTGTTTTATTATTCAAGGCTGCTACTTTGCATTAGAGCAGGTAGCTGTTAAGCACTGAGACAAGATTCTGGTAAGGTAATGCAAGTGGCCAGGTAGTGATTTCTATGCCACTACCTAACAGGCAGCAATAAAGCCTCCAGAATAGTCAATTTACAAGCCAACCCCCCTTGATCACCAAATTGAATGCAAGCAGGAGAGGTTTAGAAGATGCTTCCCCATATGCAACTGGTCAGTCCGGCAAACAGGAACACCTTTCTTCATTTGCTCCTTTAAACACAATTATTCCCACCAGCAGCAATAATCAAGGGCAGCACCTGGCCACTGTTTGAGAAAATGACAGTCCCATTGACACCACCAGATATTTAAATGAAATCCTTGTAACAAACACACCATCAGTTTGTATATTGAACAGTATACAACTCTGAAGCAGCGATGCTTTCAGCTACCTTACACAGATCATTTTTATGCTGGTGTTTCCAAAACAGAAGTAGGGCAGGCTTTTCAAACCTGGCTGCCTGAAGCAATCTATCTATCCACTTATCTGAGAAGCTTACCTGAGCAACCTAATTTTTCAATGCAAGCCTCCCGTTAAGTCACTGTCAGACACTTCCCAGAATCTTTTGCAGTGGCCTATATTTAGCAAATCTATAACTAGCCCTAAAAATTAAGCACAGGGGCAATTTAATACCAGTGGCCAGATTTTCAGCAGTAACGCAGAAGGATGTACTTCAGGTTTTGTTTGCCTAAATTCAGAGATTAGAAAGTCAGGTTTCATAAGTGCTGAGCATGTACTTTGAAAAATGTTAAGCGTTATCTCAGTGCTTTAACAACCAAAGACACACTGAAGCAAAATGAGTTCCTGCTTACTGTAACTACCTTTGATCAGCTCACCTGGGGATGGCAAGCTGGTTCAGCTGCTTTGTGACAGGCACATGAATGTGGCAGACCAACCAGAGTCACAAGCTGTTGAAACCTCATAGCTACAGACATACTAATAAAGGCAAGAGCAGTCCAAGGCTCAAGTTACTCCAGTAAAACCATATAATATCCAGGTAAGACCTATTCTGTCACGCCACAGAACCCAAAATAAGATTTCCACCCATGGGAACAACTAAACTCCCATATTAAAGCAATCTGGACAACTGCCTGAGTGGATGATATGTCAGCTTTAGAAGAAAATAATTCTGTAAAGTTCATTTTGCAGAGAATGGAGAAAAAAAAAAAAAAGAAAAACAAGACAACCACACAAATCATGAAAAGCCGCAGACGGTGGAACTTTAGAAGAAAACACAGCTTTACTATATCTATGAAAGACCCAAATAAATAAGGGCAACAGATAAATCCAGACACTACTTCAGGAATTGCAAGAAGATTTTGCCAGAGAAGTGTGTCGATGTTTTACTTGGATGAAGCTGGAAACTGAAAATTAAATGCATGCAATAATACAACAGAACATGCAAGTACTCTTTGGGACTGTAAACTTATCTACTGAAAACTTCTGTTCAAAAGCATTCCACAAAAATGTACTTCAGCATCAAAGGGAGAACACTGTGTAGGATTTAGTGCGAAGAAGGACAAGTCGGTGTTAATGGGAAAGAGAGACCATATTACAGATGCTGGTAGCCAAAACCAACAAGCTTGCTTTCACTAGATCTCAAAGAATAATTTTTATTTTAAGTACTGGAATTATAGAAAGCCACAAAAAAGTGAGACTTCCAGGGCTGAAAGTGAGAACATATTTCATCTCCAGCCAGAATACTAAGTCCGTTCCAAAGCTGAGTGACTGGAAGTCTTCCATCGCCTCAAATAATTTTTTTCCATTTGTTTTCCCTCCTATTTTCAAAATGAGTGGGCAAGTATCTTCCATGTAACTCCAAGCACTGGATATACACATTTATTAATTTCACAAATATATAATTCAATGCTCTCTAAAGAATGATGTTTAATGCACCCCACACTGCTGAAGTAAATCAAGTGTAATTTCAGTTAAAGCTTAACATTATAATTCTACATTTCTAATATTCCAGTACTCTTCTGGGAAAGAAAATGAAAGGAAAAGCGCTCTTACAATTTCTTCACATGCTGTATCCATATTCTAATAATCAAATAACATTATAATTGTTATTTTGAGAATATTACTCTACTGCAAGAAAAGTACAGCAGATATTAAAGATTAACCTGGTCTTCTGTTAGCTAAACCAGAAACACTGCTAGATGCAGTACTTAATAATAGAAATATAAGATTTTATGACTTGTCACAAGCTTGTGCTAGATTTTCATTTTTTTAAAAAAAAGGATTTGTTAGCCATTCTGGGAATACAAATAGTTCTTTAGAAAGCAAAGCACCATTGGTGTACTTGAGAATATCCATTAACAATCATAACCTGGAAGCAGTCACCAAATAACCATGGCCACAGAAGAAAGCTCTGTGTACAGTGCCCACCAGGCTCTATTAGAATTGAAAATCACAAGCCACAATCTGGTTCCTAATTTACTGTTTCTAGAAACTTCAGGAAAAAGAAAAAGCTGAAGGCATTAATGAAATACAGCAATATGCTGCAAGTCAAGCCTTTTTAATAGGGTATCTTAATTCAAAGATACAAGACACACATAAACAACAACAAAACAAGTACATTTTCAGCACACAAATGTATGCTTTAAGACAAGTAAGAAACAGAGAAGTCCTTTTAATTTGCCCACAGAAATATTGCCTTGCCTTTACCTGATCTGGTGAACACTGCAAGTGTTGTATCATGCCATACACAAGTACTCCCGCAGTTAAGAGACTTTCTTCAGCCCAGACAACCTCTCTAGCGTGTTACTAGAGGAGCTTATCCAAACAGCTTACTCAAGGCCCAAGCAAGGACACCACTTGAGGTTTCTTTGTACAAGCACAAGCAAATCAGTGGCCTCACACCAAAGCATGTACGTGCTCCAGCCAAAACTCAGAACACAGCTGATGGGTGTTTTGCATCCTTCAGGCCATGCTCACCTCAGACCAGAAAACCAGCTGACAGCCACCTGGCAATAGGAAGCCTGGGTGGGATTTTCTGTTGACCTTTAAAGCCAATTGACTGCTGCACTTCCAGGTTATTTATTGCTGATGTAGGGAGAAATAAGGTCTCCTTGGAAAAGTCCCTCTCAGTAAGAGCTAAGGATTGCATGTGTATCAGCCATCTGCTGAGAGCTGCAGACAGTCATGTGTTAATTGCCTGCCTTGATATTACTGGGGGGAGGTTGCCCTCTGTTAGCATTTTATAGACTCAGGCCTGAAGGCTGCTGCAATAATTAAGAATAAACAAAGTCTCTAAGCAAAGCCCTATTCAGCTAAAGCAAAGAGCCATTTAGCCAAGCCTGGCTCTGAGTGTATAATGGAGTATATCTGGGGAAAAAAATGTAGGAATAGGAGCACCTGATAAAACTTCTTCCAGTATGGCCCTTCTAGCTTTCTGCAACTTTGGAACATCCTGAACCAGGAGGAATAGACTCTTTTCCATGTTTAAATCTTTAAGGTTAAGAAGCAGCAGGTAGCAGACCTGCTTTCAATAATACCAATGCACAAAGGCTTGCATCTACCTGCTGCTGTGAGCCTGGCAGCTATTTACAGCCTTTTAGAAGAATGAGTGAACCTATTGCCCCTATGTGCTAGAAGAGTGTGTGATAAATGCAGAGGAAAATTTAACATTTTGATCTAGATTATTAGAGAAAACAGTACTTCATCCATGAAACTTACATCTGTCCTATCTGGGTATTTATTGCCATAGTTCTGTGCTATGTAGGTAGAACAATAAAGGCAGTGGCAGTAGTTCTAGGAGCTTTGCAATAAGCTTCCACTGTGTCTGTATGTGCGTAGGTGTGCTTAGTACAAAAGAAGTTTTACTGCTATGTAACTCCAGCTAGTCCTAAGTATCAATCAGGCATGACAAGCTACTACATAGGATCAAGTTCTTCTTGCTTGGGCGTGTTTCCATGAGCATTAGGAGGTTCACCATTGCTGAAAGAACAAAATTACTGGAATCAGGCTGCAGTGGGTGACAGTGCAGCCTGATGTCCTCTCTGGTATTCCATGGTGTTTGCTTGGCTTCTTATAATACCCTCATATGAGTATTAAGTTCACTTTTTTTTTTTTTTAAATCACTTAAAATCACTTAGCAACACTGTTATATCCTATTAGAAAGCAAAACCCTTGTATTTAGCTATGAATATGCTAGGAAGTTAATTTCAAATTTCCTTATTGTACATATCACATTATTTTTTCAATTAAACTGATTCAGTGTTGGAATACAGCATAACTGTGTTTCCTTGAGTACTCTCATAGGCAGCTGAACATCTGGAGGTAAAAAAAAACAAGAGAAAATAAGAAATGCCACACAGGTTCTTCATATCAAGCTGAACAAAATTCCATAGTGCCTACACACTGCTTGAAAGTGGATATAAAATATCTCCAAGAAAGGAGCCTTAGAACTTGAGACTATCAAGAAAGAATAAGCGGTTCTATCTATGAAAATGTATAAGTATATTCAGGTGGAATTCAAGATTGCCATTGCTGCCATCTGCAAGAATCCTCTTCTGGGTTCCAACTTCTGCTGCTGTTAGTGTAAAGTGAGTATTACATTTTTGCTGCTATTTACACTGTATGCATCTCAAAGGTTCGCCTATTCTTAATTAACATTAGATTGATAAAATACCTCTTCAGAATTCTTAGTGTCTTCAAAAAGCTTTCTGTTTTCAGGAAGAGGCCTCCACTAGGACGGAAATGGGAAAGAGTGTAGGGAGCACAGGGAAGCAGGGAGAAAGAAAATAAAAAGGAACTATCTGATTATCCTCCATGTCCTCCCAGCTTAAAGGCAATGGAGCAAGTTACATTAGATTTTTACATATTTTACTCATAAAGTAAAGCTGCCTCAAGCACTGTTGATCTTGCTCAGCACATCACAGAGTGTCTCAGTGACCTTGGTTGAATTGCAAGGGTGAAGTTTTTACACTGATGAACCGTTTCAGAAGGAAATAGAAGTCATGAGTGAGCATTTTTGTACTGTCAAACACCATTCTGTCCCTTCTTATCTTCCTCTCTTAATGGGGATTGTTAGTATAATCATACTGACCGCTGTTACTTCCTGTGCATTTATCTATATGTAGGTGCCTGTATATAAATGTAAATAAACCTGAGGTTTGCTCTTACCTGAATTGGCCTTGGGAGTGTCTTTGGAATCAAAATAGCATGTGATCAAAATAGGAGCTTGTTTCTTTCTTAAAAGTTCCCTGCAGAATCGCCATGGTGCAGCAGCAGTGTGCAGTTTTCACATACCTCTCACATACCTAATACATTTTGTCTGTCTCACTGTATTTCATGAACATTAATGAATTAAGTTTCAGGAAGGAACCATGTGAAGACTGTAATGATTAGTGTCATTTAAGGGACAATTTGGGTAAAAAGAGTCTAATGATGTAGCCAACTTTATTCAAGTGTCAGTGACAAAATAAGGCATACATAAAACCTTGAGCTCTGACTCACAGGTGATCACTCAGATCACAAGCTCCTTGCTGCCATTTCAGAAATGCCACCTATCATTACACGTTTTCTGCGATATATTTAGCATACGTACAATTAAATTAAACACTTTCATGCTGGTTTCAATCTTCTTATTTCATTTCTAAGATTCAAACAAAGCACTTACCCTTCTCTTCTGAACATGCATATAAGCATCGGTATCTGAAGATGCATGCAAGAAATGTTTAACTCAAGTAGCAGCAGAAAAACATGAATGCAGAACAGAGCACCAGTTCGCAGTTATTCCTGTACATCCAGATGTTTCTATGCCTCACACACTGAGACTAATTGTGACAAAATTCTGAGAGTGCATGGCCAAATTCTGTTGTGATGTGAAATGAAATTGTTTGCACCTTCATGTCAAAGCTAAGTTACAAAACTAAGTTTAGATAACACCTCCTCACCCCTACAGCAGCTTTCTGGAAAGAAGAGAACCCATGGCAAAAGAATCAAATAGGTGTTAAAGGAGGTGTACCTAGGGAGTAGCATTGTGTTATGGTCAGCTCCTCTAGTGGCCATTGTCCAATGAATGGATTGTTTGTGTTGTATCCATGAAAGAAAGGTGTTGGTTCAAATAGCTGTGTAACTCTGCTCTCGCTCTTCAAATTCCACAGCTTGAAAGGCAGTTGGCCTACTGGGTATAAAAACACAGCACTTGGTTTAGTTTATTCTTCTAATTTAGATTAAAAGACCTGGGAGATGTACTATCTCCCCGCCTAGAGGCACAGTGACTGGTGAGAACAAATTACTTGGTATCCTTAAAGATCCTCTGTACGTGGGGTACAGTTGACATCCTTTGACTGCCAGGAAAGAAAGGAGGGCTTTGGTTCCTAGACTCAAGGCAATGCCAGCAGCATGTATGAATAATGGGAGGATTTGGTGGAGCCCTGTTTCATACCCATTCTTCAGAACGTCTTACTTGGTTCACATGCACTTTTCAGCAGAGTTATCCTTAGTCCCCAAGATGAGAAGCATGTGCGAGTGTAGGGGGAAATGTATACGTTCTTCCCAGCCCTCTTGTTGGACAGAGCCCAAATTCCTTGGTGTAGGAGAGCTATGAGGTTCAGGACTGGAAGAAAGGGTTCTGGCAGACACAGCCAACTGGAGAGTGATCTGCATACAAAGTTCCTTCCAAAGATGAATCAGGGTGAAATGATTTTACATGTTCTTTCATTGTCCTTCCCACCTTGTAAACATTCCTAAAGCCTGTCTGTAAGCCCTGCATAAAGAAGTGCTAATATCCATATGTCAGTACTGGAAATGATTTCTCCCACAGCTAAAGAGCCAAGTTCATCCTGTATGTAATTCCACTGACTTTAATAACTTCTCAGGAGGAAGGATAGCAGCCCCATAAGTCCACCCAAAAGCTACAGATTCTGCTGAAAACAGCTGCCTGCCTTGTGAGTAGAATGAATCACCACAGACCTCAGTTGTTCAGGCCTTCGCAATAGACTCCTCATCACTTCTGTATGCAATTCTGCCTGTGAATCTTTAAATTATCTGGACACCAGCTGCTTGAAAGTCTTGAAAGGCCCATTATAGGAGATAAAGGCAGCAAAGCAGCCCTTACTCTCGGTTCTCAAATGTGTATCTGTGCTGTAGTTATATTGTATTTATCCTACTGCAAAGGATTTCTTGGTTAGCTGCAATATCCAGGAAAGATTTTTATTCTTTCTGATATGTTTCTTGATTTTCAGAAAGGAGGAATGAGTATTCACCTTTCTTTGCTCTGTCAGTCACAAACAAGAAGTAGAATGTAGGTCAGGGTGAACCAATGCACCTAGAGGTATTAAATTGCTTCAGTGTCTGGTCAGTAAATCTCGATCCTATGGTCAGAGAATGCTGAATTCCAGGTTTACAATAAAAATAGACCAGCAGGGAGCTTCAGAGAAGCTAGGGGGAAAATTTTCTTAGGATCATGCAGAAATGTTATTTAACAAATTCTCTTCTATTACAATGATTCTGTGACCCTGGTGGTGCCTTCCAGTCGTATGTTCCTATAAATAGCTTGCTTAAGAACTAATTCCTCCTGACAATCTGTCAGAGCTTCAGCTCACAATAGAGCATGTCCCTGGTTAGTTTATCTTGTGGCTAAGCTTAGCATTTGATTTTTGTTTTCTGGTACTTTGTTATTCTGAACAGCAAGATACTGTTATTAACATTACCTGTTGAGAATTTTTACTTGGTGAGTAAATAAACTTCCAGCTCCTTCAACAACAGATGCTCTAAATTAAAAGATCTGAAAGTCACATTCATATTCTTTAAGCAAACGGTGCATTCTAGGATCCTAAATTATAATCGCAATTGTAAATCTGGTCAAAGTCCAGTTAAAAGAATCTGCCTGGAACAGAAGTTCAGCCTGACAAGAAGTGCAACATCAGACATTGCAATTAGTCTTAAAAAGTAGCAGGGGAAGGGTCTTCAGAATGAACAAAGATTAGTTACTTTAACCACACTAGAGCTTTTTCAAATTGACTTTTATGACGGCATATGAGACAACATAGTTGTATGAAAATGAGTTTCCATGAGCTGTGCTGAGAAAGAGAAAAACAAGATAAACCTGACACACTTTCAGATATTGAAATGTATACACAAAACTACTGCTGTTTCCTAAGGAAGGGGAGCAGAGAATGAGAGAGGGAGAAGTTGTAGGGAAAATTTCTGTTACTAATTTCCTTGTGCCCAGATAAGGGCATGACGAAAAGTCATTTTTATAACCAGCCTCCCTAATACTACTTAAGGAATAACACCTTTCTCTCTTCCACAGTCTGTTGCGCAGTATTCTAGGTGGTATGAGATTAGGGCTTCTTCAAGACGTTCTTTGTTCTTCCTTTTTTACCTAATGCAATAAGGTAGGGGGTTGTCAGGATTTTACTATGCAACTGTAGAACTATTTTTTTTATGCTAAATCTGCAAATGCCTCTTTCTCTGCATGTTGTCACACAAATCCCTTAGCAAGAAATTCATTTCATTTCACTGCTTTAGCTGTCTAAAAGGTATACTAAGCATCTACAATCCTAATCCAAAGGTCACCTTTCCTAATTTAGGCATCTAAATTTATTCTGTAATGAATGCGCCCCCACCTGTCATATCTCACCTACCATACATTTGTCTCAGGATCCTCCTCCTCAGCATAGTTCCTCTAATTCTAAGACAAATGTGTTAAATGAGTGGACTATGAAGTGAAAGAAGACGACCAGTACAGACTACACGTCTGACTTTTAGACAACTAAAATTAAAAAAGATCCATGTTTCGTTGAGTTTTCTTCTGTGTTAAGACTTTACACACTATTATCTATATGAGGTATTTTAGATCCTAAACTGAAAGATCTTATTCAGCCCAAAATCTACAGGTGACAGCAGAAGATACGGCACTTCACACATTTTAGCAGGGATTCCTTGCAATCCCCTTCAGACATGGATTCTAAATTAGGAGTAGATTTGCTCCAGACTTTCTCTGTAGCCAGTGAAGAAAGGCAAGTACCTTCAGAGAAGTATGGCTCTGGCGTGCCTGCCTTTCTCCATTGACAACAGAGGAAGCCTCAGGCTGTTATGGTCCATCTTGGGTAATTCAGTTAAATGATGGGATGAATCCACGTGTATCAGCTGCAATGCTGGGTCTCACAGTAAGTTTGAAATCCACTTTAAAGTCTTGCAAGTATAATATAAATCATATTTCAAATTACATATAGTGCTGGTGATGTGTTTGTGTAGTGGTATGCACACATATGCATGCCTGCATGGTTTGCGTATGCTTTATGCTACAACAAAGGAAAACAGCCTGGTTATATAGCCTGCAAAGTAACAAAGCCAGTTTTTAGAAAGATCTTTACATGGAGATCACAGGATAATTATTTTTAAGAAGTGAGCTTTATCCAGTTTTACAAAGCATATTAATACTTCCAAAGCCAATGAAACGCAATATTGAATTTGTTCTGGTTGAGTATGATTATATGGTTAGACCATTTTGACCTGATGGAATGATAATAATAAAAAAGCCCAGTGGTAATAAGCGAAACTTTGCTACTGACCTCTGTAAAGACTTATTACCAACTCTCATATTGTCACTGACATCCAGGATCAACAGTGCTTGCAAGCAGTGGACTTAAAATGAAGTTGTCTGGTTTTGGCAACAAAATATTCTGCGTTTAGCAAAGGCATATGTTTCAAACTCAAATGACTTCACTTCAAATTAAAGCAAAAAAAAAATATTTTGAAGTGTAGTCATTTGATAATCATTTGCTTTAGAATAAGTAACATATTTCTATCTAATGGGATCCACATCTTTAACAAGTGAACCAACAGTGTAACAAACAAAAACCAACCTGCTCTTAAATATAATTTCAAAATAAATTACATCTAGCTCTTTTTTGTTGTTGTTGTGCTCTGTTTTCCTTTTTTTGGCCGCCTGTAGAACTCCCACAATTTTTTCATTGCTACAATGACAAATGCTATGAGAAAAGACCTGGTCCACTGCCAGAAATCTACTCTAGACTTCAGTGTATGTTTCTGCTTTCAAGAGTCAATTGTTTTCCTTCTCTCCCAGGGGCCACTAGCTACCTTATTACCAGAAAGAATGACCCCTTGACAGCACAATTGAGATCCAGAAACTCAACAAAATTGTAACCCCTCCAGTGGCATCAGAATTCTAATCAACAGCAGAAGATCTGGAAGACAAATGTACTTGTATGTAAGGCCACCATATCAGAAAGTGGCTTCTCTACTTGCAAAGAAACCTATTTCTATTTAGTTTCTTTTGATATTTTTATTACCCCCTTTCTTGTAACCTTTCCATTGCTAGTGTTCTTAAAGCAGAAGGTTTTTCACAGCATGGGAATTATCTGTGCTCGGTTTACACAGTTTGCTGCCTATTTCTTCCCTTGCAATCTATTTTGTAAGTCGTACAACTAGACATGGGAGCCCCTAGTCATTACTGATTTTTTTTCTCCCATTCAGTTTAACTCACTAGCAGAACAATTGTTCCATCAGTATCTTTATTGCCTTGTAAGAAACACAGGCACAGAATCTCCAGCCTTGAAACTGCAGTGAAGAATGAGCTCAGTATGTTAAGGTGAACTTTACAAAGAGCACAGTTTGCGCTTACAAAGGCATACACTGAAACAGTGTCATAAAATAACATTTCTCAAGTACAATTATTACTGCAAGATCCATTTACCTGCTGGATCCCTTTGCATACCCAAAAGCTGAGAATCGAATGTTGTTTCAGATGAATACAGCTAAAAGATGTTTTGAAACACAAGACCCTACTCTAGTTGTTATATCTCTATAGGTAGAGCTCTGCTCCAGAATCTTGAGGTCACCAAAATCTGTGCCTCTAAATTGCCTAAATGGTTTAGTCTGGTTTGGGGTTTGTTTTTTTCTAATATTGGCAATCTTTGAGAAAATCTCAGCATGAGTTAAAAAGTTTGAAAAGTGTCTCTTTCTTGTGATTTTATTACCAGGATTACCTGATGTGTGTGTTAGAAGGAATTTTTTTAAGAACACCCGACTAAATGCTTAAAGACAGGGTACCCATGAACCAAAACGTTTCTCCCCAGATATTCTGCCACCTGACTATCATTACACAGAAACTGGGAAATACTTTGATAACTATAGGAGAAAGTTTCTCAAGATACAGAAGGATAAAAATGCCTAAAAATTGACCAAAAGACCAGGCATGGGAGAACACAAGCACACAAGTCCCCACTTCCTTTAACGGGGATTTAGGTGAATGCAGAGACAGGAGTCTTCAAACAGCATCATGGCCTCAGATGCGAAAAAAGCCTGCAACAATATTCTTCTGAACATGCACTGGGAAGAAGGATGTGAGAAGGACAGGAAAGCATTCTCAGACAAAAGTCATCACATTTTACAAACAACAAAAAAAAAGGTATCATACCCCTACATGATCCCTGGCAGGAGCAGCCAGTGGCCAGCCTTGCACCTTCAGAACAGGAGCAGCACAAATAGCAATAACATGATTTTTCCTTCACTATCCTACCAAAAAAATGTCACAGTAATGCAGAGGAAGCTCTGAGTGCTCACCCGCCTTTCGTTGCTGAGGCACAACAGTTCTGCTACAGAGAGGCAAGAGGGAGGAGGTTGTGAAAAAGGGCTCTTCTGCCCTAGAAACAGGGCTGCAATCTCTAGCAAGGGCAGTTGAAGTAATGTTTTGATTTTTAGGTCACTGCCTTACAATAAACTCTGTGTGACGGAGCTCTTCCCTTGTCAACAGTCGTACTAGAGGGAGGGCTGCTTTGCACTTGTGTTTTGCCACTGAAAATCTAATCCCAGGATCAAGGACTTAATTAATAATCAAAAGGGAAAAATTGTCAAGTGCATCTTTTGGTGCTTGTACCCAAAAACATATGGCCCCTTACTGCCTTACGTGTTAGGCCACATCTTTTTAATTTCTATTCAAAAGCCCAGAAGCAAGTTACACAGTTTGCTTATATGTGTATATATAAGTACCATACATTAAAAATAACATATTGAAATAATGCTGTCAGAGTATGAGACCTACCTGACTGATGAAATATTCTAAAAAGAGTAGCTCTGAGCTTCCCTTAATCAGAATGAAGGAAAATCTAAAGATAATAATGAACAAGGAAGTAGCTTCTTCTGCCAGACCCATCAAGTTAAATGGCTCTTTGTATTGTTCAAAGTGTGTACCCTATTGTGTTCTGTGGCAGAGGGTAAAGAGAGGGAACTTTCAGTGATGCTTTGATGAGACAACAAAAAAATAATGTTTTGACAGAGAGCACATCCTATTAAAAAAAAAAAAAAAGCCAAAAAAAACATAAACTCCAACACAAACAGAAATCCCCTTAATATGAAGAACCAGGTTATATGTAAAGCCTTCCAGTAATACTTAAAGGAAATGTGCCATTCACAACAGAACAAGCTGCATGACTAAAGGCCCTAAGTGCTTGGCATCATTTAGGCTTAGTTTTAAATACCTATGATAGACATTTTTGGAATATGTTTCCTGAAAGTAGTGTCAAGGATTTTCTTCAGCATTAGCTTGTGCATGCTGATAGGTTGAGCTGGGGCTCATACACCCAATAAATACAACGGGATTAGTTCCTGTGTATGTACAAAGATGGGGGGGGGGGGTGGTATTTTTTTATGCCAGTATTGGGATTTATTTGCCCTCCTGATGAAACGTTTACCTCACTCTGCCTCATCAATATTAACCTCACAGATCAACAGATCTTCATATTGACAGAACAGAGAAGTCAATATCTCCTTATTATTATTTAATAAGTATTTCATTGTCAGTAACTGAGTGAGAACAAACATCTGTGCAGTATAATGGCACTCACTTTAATTTTGCAAGGTTACTGTCTTGCATATGTTTGACAGAAGAAAGCCAACCCATGGTAGAAATCCCTCAGTAATATCAGCGTAGAAAATGACAACATGTTGAAGGACATATAAATTGAACAAAACAGGGTGGTTTTTTAGTCCCAGTTTTGATATACAAATGTTGGATGTATTTTACTGTGGCTTCTGACTATGATTGATAGGAGATGCATCAATTTCAAGGTTTGTGAATTTAAGTAAATTGTTGTCGGTGGTATCACTTCTTTTTTGCATTTTTTTTTTCAAATTATCTCCTTACAGAGAATAGTGTATTACAAATTGAAACAGGATATACATAAAGCATCAATTTAGCTTGAATATCCACTTACAACAGTAAAAAGAAAATAGTTGTGATAAGAATGTGAGTACTTCAGAGTTGTTCAGAAAACTCCAGAGCATTTAAAAAAGCATGTCATGGTTTTTCTTTTAAATAATCTTTGCTGTTTCTGTTTGGAAAATACTTTACTTGCCTTTCCACTAAAAAAAAATATAGTATTTATTTAAAAAAAAAAAAAAAGAAAAAAGAAAAAAAAAAGGGAGTACCAGGTCTCGGAGACTTATTTCATCTTTGTCGCAGAATATAATTCCATTCAATTATACATTAGCAAAAAAAAACCCCAAACCTACTATCAACCCTTTGCAACCTGTGGGTAGTTTATTAACCCTTCATTTCTCAGTGATAATGTTTTATTTGACTGAAAAGCCTAAAGAGCTTCCTTTAAAACCTGTGGGGATCAAATAGCATACAGCAAAGCTTGCTATAATTCTAACACCTTCAGAAATTAGCCAAGTCTGATTTTAAACTAGCTTTCCCCAGACCTCTGATAAGACTTCTTGTCTGATGATGTCTGACTTAGGCTCTGGTGAAATGCACAGATACTTTTTATTATGTTTTCCAACACATGGTTATGACTTGTTTCCATGTATAAGTGTGTTGTGTCTATGTAGCTACATGCCTGTCTATATGCATAAAGCAATGTATATGTTATTTGGGGGGGAGGGGGTTAGTTTTAACATCAGATTCTATAAATGAATAAAGATACTATCTTCATTTTACTATTCTCTAAAAGGGGCAACATGGAATGGATTCTGTAAATCTAACTATACATGTTGCTGATTAAAAGCTGATGGTAACAGTTACTATACAAGAGGACAGACTAGTTTTACTTTAACATTTTTTTGAGAAAAAAAAAAAAAGAAAATTAGACGGAAAAGAGCATTTCCAGATGTGACTGTATAGAGCTTGATTTGAAGCACTTTTGTTATCTCCTTATTAATGCATATAAAAATGCTCATACAAAATGTTATGTTAAAACTCCGTCCTAGTAGATATTTGTGCTTATGAATTGATTTCTTATCCATATTTTATGGAGAAATAGCTTAGCGCTGGATTACAGCGCATTATTTTCTGAACTCCTTATTAGACTCTGCATATCTCTCTACTGTGCCTCCAGGCTTAAATTAAAAACAAACTTAAGTAAAATTTAAAGAGACAACATTCAGAAACTTTTTTTTTTTCCAAAGCTTCTGAAAGTTCATAATTATTTTTGTCCCTAATAGGCCTGCCTTTGAGATAATTTGATGGCTAGGTTTGTAAATCCGCTTGGAAAGGTCTGGCATCCCATAAACATTAAGGGGAGTGTGTATCACAAAAATGATTTTGCATGTAAATAATGGTATACAGGATTTGGCTTAAATTGTCTGCTTTCATTTGACTTTTTTTTTTCTTTCTTTTTTTTTTTTTCTCCTCTAAGATAATTTGGAGGGAGGCAGGAAGATCAAATTGATCACAATTTGGAAATGAAACTTGGATAATTGAGCTAAGTAGGCTGAACTTGCCAGTCACCTGTGACCTCCTCCCAGTTAAACATCGCTTCAAACTGCTGAAATGAAAGGGCATGTGTAGAGTTGCACAACATAAATAGAGCAAGTGGAGTTTCAGTCTGGGACCACGTTATCCCTGGTAATCTTCTTGCTTTGGTTTTGTTTGAGATGGAGGGACACTAGTGCAGGGCAGTACTGCCTCAAGAAGGTGCTTGGCCACTTGGTTCATTCAGGGAACTCGGTGGAGGTGAGTGGGATGGGTACACCGACAGGGCTACTGGGCAGGATGCTGTGGGAGCAAAACAGACCTGGGCCTGTGATCGATGACAAATTGAAGCCTCACAAGTGAACCCATGGTAAAGTCTCCTTTACAGACTGCTGCAACTGAAAGTTTGCGGTCGTCCCTGTGTGTGAACCTAGTATTTTGCTGTTCATTTTGAAGCGATTATTCAAAACACCTTGGCAGCTGAACCCTACGTGCTTTCAGGATAATTATTTCTAATCGTGATTGGCAATAATAGTAATTGCCATATTCAGCCAGCACCCAGCTGTAACGATTTTTCTTTATTATTATTATTATTTGGGTTAACAATCGCCACTGACAACAATGTCTCCCGACCCTCGTCTCCCTCCCCTAAACATACAGGGAAATGAGTAACCGTGCTCTGCAGCAACCGTCGGGTGAGCCGCTTCTACTTTTCCCCTGGGCTCGGCGGGGCCGGGGGAAGAAGACCTCGACTGGAGTGAGGGACTGGTGCTGCCGCCCATCCCGGCGGAGCAGGGGCTGAAGCCACGGCTGTAATGAGCCTCTTAATAAACCTCCGGGTCGATGGTGCACCGCTCGCTAGTGTATCTTCGCGGGTTTATTTATTTTAACTAAATCGCCCAAATGGATCGCAGCTCCGTGTTGGCTCTGGCGAGAGGAGAGGCGGTGGGCGGGAGACGGCGGAGCCGACAGGTAGCACGGGGGGTTACAGCGGTACGTGCTCGCAGCGACTCTGCTACTGCCCCTCGCCTCGGCTATCGCCCCCCACCTCTTCCTTCGTCCGTCTCCTTTCCCCGCCCTGCCCTGCTGAGGGCGCCCTTGTCGGGAAGAGCAGAGGGGAGCAGCCCCAGCAGCGGAGCATCCCCGGCCATGCCAGCCGGGACCGCCGCCTTTTCGGGGAAGGCCGCGGGTGGGGGAGAGGAGGGGGCAGACGGGCGAAAGAGGGAGGGAGGGAGGAAGGGAAGGAGGGAAAGACGAAGTGTGAGCGTTTCAAACCGAGGGAAAAGGTGGCCCGCTAGCGGATTTCTAAAGTTGGCAGTCATGAGAGACGAGAGAGGGACAGAGTTTTTCCTGCCGGCACCGGAGAACCGAGCACCGCCCCCCGCCCCGTGCAGAGCACGGTAGCGGGAGAGGCGCCTGCAGCCTCAGCCGCCGCCAGCACCTCCGGCGGTACAGAGAGCCCAGTGCTCCGACCGACCGACCGCTGCGCTTAGCAGCGTTTCTCGTGGTTATTCACGGTCACATCACAGCAGAAGTTTGCTCCGCAGCGAGGCGGGCGACTTGGGGTTTCACCTCGAGTGCTGGTCCCGCACGGCCGCCGCGCCCAGACAGCGGGAGCAATGCCAGCTGGCCGAGACCCTGAAGCCCTTGGGTGCCTTGCGAGTAAACACAGCGAGCTCCCCTCGGACACAAGGCAACCTCCGGGTTGTAAGACCAGGAGCGGCAGAGCAGCTGCAGCAAGAGCCGTACCTGCTCTTTGTCACCTTCCCACCCTCCCCGCGGCCTCAGCCCTCCCCGGGTCACCGCCAGCTCCACGGGGAGGCCGCCGCATTCCATCGGGAGCGGGGGTCAGCGATACAGCGAGCCGGGCGCTGCTGGGGGGCGCCGAGCCCCGCAGCCAGGCAGGGGCGGGCAGCCTGCAGGCACACACCGCCGCCCCCCGCCGGGGATGCTGCTCCCTGACGTCAGATGTTTGCTCCGTCTTTTGTTCCGTTACAAATAGTTCCAGGCAGCAGCTTACCTGCCTTGGGTGGCTGCTGCTCTTAGGCTGCCGCAGGGAAGCGTTTTCTGGCGGAATCAGTCATTCCCTCCTCCCTCAGACCTGCGATCTCCGCACCTGAATTAATTATGTCAGCAGGCAGGGAACCGGCTCGCAGTCTCCTAACACCAGTGTTTTGCTGCCTGAAACACACGAAAAGGGAAAGTTTCTTTGTAATCTAGCTGTAACCGAGCGATGTCACCCAAGCTTGATATTTGTTACCACGACCCAGTGAAGTATGTGTGCTGACAAATATTACCATTCTTCTATCAGTCTTTCCCCTCCACCTTTGCCTCATTCATGGCCGTTACTGTATTGCACTTGTAATTGCACGTTAACCTAGTAAAATAATTGCTTTGTAGCAGATTACTTGCAGCAGACATTTATTCTTCTTCTCCCGATCCAATGGAGTTATTAAAAAGTAATGGGTGCCAAGACAATCAAGGAATAGTTACCAATTAAAGAGGAAAAATGGAACTGTCACCATTTTCCACTGCCCGTGGGCCAGTGCATGTGCCCGTCTTAAACGCACTTTTACATCACACACACACACGCGTACGTAGTGTATGCGCATGGTGCACATGCACACACGTACGCACACCCATCTGCCACAGCCAGCTCCCTGTTTCTTGCAGAGATTAAAGACTAACTTGAAATCGAAGACAAATGAATTGTCGGGGAAATTTATCGCCTTTCCCCACTCTAATCCCTTCCCCTGCTGCAGTGGAATTTCGGGTCCTCAGCCAGGTGGGCAGCCCCACCACCCAAGTCCCGCTCCCCACAGCCACCGCCCCGTTGAGTCCTTCACGAGGCTGAAGTTTTTCAGCAACTCGGTCCCTCATTTACTGTATTTGTTTTACCCTTGGTGTGTGCGTGCGGTGCCTAATCCCCTGCGCGCGCGGGTCTGTCGGGTCCTCACAGCGCGCATAATTTTTTAGTTCATCTTATCCGGAGTGCTCCCGGGTGATAGCTCTCCCCGCTGCAGAGCGCTCCGTCCTCCCTGCAATACCCTTTCGTTCTGGGGGCGAGCACAGTAATTCTTTACAACGAAATTGCTTCCCCTCTGGTTCCTACATTTTAATTTAGTAAAGGACTGATTAACTGTGGCTTTAAAAGGGCCAGGTCTGCACTGGCTCCCAGCGTCACCTCTCACCTCTCCACAGCCCCTGGCTGGGGTCACTGCGGGGCCGCGGCGGGGGAGCTTCGGCTCCCGCTCCCTCCGCCCCAGCCTCCGCTTCCCGCGCAGCGCCGGCCCCGGTTCCCCCCACCCCCGCGGAGGGGCCGAACAGCCCTCCCGGCTCTGCCGCTGGTGCCCCCCTGCCCGAATGGGTCCCAGCGGGAAAGGCGGAGAGAGCAGCTCTGCCCGACGAAAACAGCCATTTGGGTCGTTTCGGTTTGCGTCGCCCTGGTTTCACGGCATCCTTGTTTTTGACTTTGAGGGAGGGGAGCGAGAGGAGGACCGGCCGGGGTGCATCGTGCTGGGGAAAGGCTTCGTGTAAACTTCTACGCTTTGAATGACTAACTCCACAAACCTGCTGAGTTTGACTGCATTCAGGCATGTGCCCAGCTCCCATCGATTTGTGGATTCATGGAAGGTGTAAAGACACATTGATAACATTTCAGGTTGGGTGTCCCTAAGCCAGCAGATCCTCCCTTCTCTGCCAAACCCTACAAGTAGTTTAAAGGAGGAGGGAAGGAAAAAAAAATTATTTTTCAGCTGCGAAAATGCATTTCCAACGGGGGTCATACTCTTAACAGGAGGGGCTACAATAAAAATCACAGGTCTCTCCTGAAAAGGTTTCACTCGGAGCAAGTATTTTGACCATGTCGGGTCCTCATAAAATTATACTACAGACTTTATTCTGACAATCCTAGGAAAAGAGGCAATACCCAAGTACGAGCAATAAAGGTCAAAATGAATTTATTTGCAGATACGAGCAATGAAAGGTGCAAGTGCGTTTTTAATAGTCTTGATCTTTACCAAACGACCGATGTAGGTAAAGGTAAATACCGAATACTCGGGAAAATATAATTAATTTGAAGAAGTTACCTCTCCTCGAGGGTACCGATGCGTTTACAAAACTGGTGCGGAGCCATCGCTTTGTTTGTTTTCCTAACGTCTACCCAAATTCCAGCAATCCGCAGAGCAGTAACAGCTTTTTCCATGTGTTTATCATCGAGGTTGCAACAGGATTCGCCTCGATTGTTCTGCGTTTCTCGGGTTTGCCTTTCCTCCCGCTCTGCGCTTCCCAGCTACATTCGCTTTGGTTGCAAAAATAAACAGCGGAGTTTTTAACAGCAATTTGAGATGATAATGGTTACTGATCCCATTCCTTCCATCATAATCTTCAAGTGGGTTAAGATTAATGATAGGAGGTGTTTTAGCAAGGGGTGCGGGTTCTCTTCCTCAAAGACCATCGCTATGATAATTTACTTAAGATGTTGACAAGACTGTCAGTAAGGCTAATTTTTTATTAGGCTGCGCTGTAGCAACTGTAGGAAGCATTTGTTGTTATTTAAGCACACTGTATTTCTAAATGCCTTCTTATAAATATTGTTATTTGGTCTTTGCCCGATGGGTTTGCAACTGAGATGACTCCCCTTGCTTTTGTTTCAAGAAAGGTATCTCCTTGTATTCTGGTAAATATTCTTGTCCACCCCCTCTCATTCCCGCACACGCACATTTTTAAAAAGAAAATAAATTTGAGCAAATACTGTCTCGCTCCAGCTAGCCAGATCTTCCGCAAAGCGTCGTTTGGGCTGGACGTAGCTGGGAGCAGCCAGGAGCCAACGGGACTGGACGTTGCGTTTGAGTGTTGGGTTTGTGGGATTTTTTTGTATTTTTTATTAAATGGGCAAAATATCCCTGGAAACTACAAACACGCAACCGTGGTGCCCCGGTGTACAGGAGACTCGGGCGCCTCTTTAAACGCGGGCGAGTCAGGGCAGCTCTGGCGGAGTTCTGCCTGCTCTGCCCACCATCGGCGCTGCCCGGTCGGAGCGGTCCACGCCCCGCGGGCTCTCCGCGCTCTGCCAGGCCGCTTCCCCAGCCCCTCTTTGGGGCTGGCGGCGAGCGTGGCCCGGCGGTAAGCGGGGTCGGCGCGGGGTGCGGGGGGAATGCGCAGAACAGCGAGCTCTCTCAGAGAGGGGAAGTCCGGGGTGAAATCGCAGCAGACCGGTTGGTTTTACCCTTCTATCGTGTTTTCAACAAGCACCAAACCGTGGGCTTACCTATAAATTACCGGGGTCATGTGACGCTCACTTGGCGGTGGTTTATTGCCCTTTCCTCCCCCCCTTCCCGTTGTTTTGCTCTGCGGCAGTGCGGGGCGCCGGGAGCTAAGTCTGGGGAGCGGCAGGACCGGCGTGGGGCCAGCGGGGCTGCCCTTGCCCCTCTTCGTGCTGCCAAGCGAGACGTGAAGTCAGCGGCGGGGCCTACAGCAGCCCGTTTCTCCTGCTCATCGCCACCCACAAACCCCACTCTGCAGCTCCGCGCTCCTGGAGGCAGGAAGACGGCCCCGTGCACAGTTCCTGTTGCCACCTCCCGGGGCAAAAGGGGTGCGAGGCAGGGCTGCGCTTCCTGCTAACGTGCTCTGTCCTCTGCCTCTGCACCCCGCGCATTTAACCCTTTACCCCGCACCCCAGGGCGCGCAGGGCAGCGCGCAGGATAGCGGGGCGCTGCTCCGCGGCGGCGCCGGGTGCGGCCAGCAGGGGGCGCTCCGACGTTGCGCCTGGGAGTCCGCACCGCCCACGGACTCGCGTACACACACACACACACACACACACACGCACACGCGTGTGCACGCACGGGCACACACGCGTGCACACACGCACCATCACCAACACCCCTCCGTCCGGGTGTGCGTGTTACCGGGCCTTGGCCTGCAACGGGTGTCCCCGCGTCTCGCTTCACCCCGTGCGTGTGCGTGCCCCGCACGTTACGCAACTTATTAAATACAACGATGAATTGTCAACATCTTTTTTTCGCGTGTTAGTTCCGCTGATCGGGGCAGGATTTATTTCCCGATCTCGGGTCCCGGAGCTACAAGGCGCGATCTCTTTGCCTTAAATAAAATTGGTCAAATGTTGACAACCTTTAAGCCAATCTAACACTCAAGATTACTGATGGGAAACTAATGAGAAAATATCAGATCGTCCGGCCTGGGGGCTCCTAATTAAATCTTAGCTGATTGAAAAATAAAAGCGGGTCTGGGGGCGTGGGGGAGGAGGGAAGAAGCTCCGGGCTGAACTTCAGCTCTCCCTCATTTTACATGATATTCCCCCAACCAGCCCCTCCAGCCGCTCTTCCCCCTCTCCCGCCCTCGAGAGCCTAATGTTATTTCGCTGGTTATTTCGAGAGCTCCGAACGCTGCTATCGTTCTTTGCCCGGTAAATATTAAGGCCTTTAAGCAACGTGATTTAACTAATTAGAAAATTTACATCATTAAGTCTCAGGGAGAGAAAAAGGGAGAAACAAATCTGTCAGTCATTTTAAAAGAGACAGGCCCTATTGAAGTGTGAAGAAATCGGCTCTAATTCAAAAAGGCAATCGGGCAGAAAAAGCCCTCAACATTACCCTGCTAGTTATTAATCAGAAGGGGGTTCCCCCTCTCTCCTTCCCCGAGATGGCAAGAGCTGAAGCACATCGTTAGCTTCTCCCAAAGCTGCCGCGCAGTTTCCATTCAGTTTTTTTGCCACTCGCCCATGTCCCACATTAATAGCGAGTATTTGTCCATTCAAGGCTCATAGATTTGAAAATGTTTCCGAACTGGGGAAACAGACGCAGGAAAAATAAAATAAAATAAATAAGGCTTCTCACCTCCGCCCCAGCCAGACACAAGGACTGTGCTGCCCCCCGTCCCCCTCACTTCACTCAGGTCCGAAAGTAAACCTGCTCTGTGAGAAATAGATTATGGCTTGGCTTTCTCCCTTGCCCTGCATTTCTAAACAGAGACACAAGCCTGGGAGTGGGAAGCCCCTCTTCCTCTTCTTTTACTTTTTCTGCCTGTCTCCACCCGCCCCTCCAAGGGCTGGCTGTGTTTAGTGTCGGCACCAGACTCCAGCAGAACTATATGAACCTGGAGTGTAAATCAGAGGGACGGGGTTACTGGTGCCGGTCCCCGTCGGAGCGGTGCGGGACGCCGGGGCCGGCGCGGGAAGAGGAGCGCGGCCGGGACGGCTGCGAGGGGAGGACGGCACATGGGACAGGACACATGAAGTACCTTGGTTCAAATCACCGTGTTACATCTCTCTCGCTCTCTCTGTCGCCCTTTCAAACGCGGTCTCTAATCCTCCCCTTCCAACTGTTCACAGTGGACTATAGTATAAATAATAATCACATCCTACTCTGCGTTTTCTCTATCCTAATCTCGATGAACCTGACAGTCGCTTTAATCAAGGGAGTTTGCACCGGTCCTTCATGGAGCTAATTTAAGGAATTTTAAACACGCTTCGTACAAAACCGGGCGATAGGGGCCTATTTCTGATCTCACGGCCAGGGGAAGAGCTCTCCTGCGGCTCGAGGAATTAACCCCATGTAAATGGGTTCAGGATCTGCCTCCTGACGGGGATTTTACTTGGCAGTAGCCTGTAAAGACAAAATATCCGGGGGGGGGGGGGGGTGGGATGGTGGGGGTGGGGAGTGGAGTCGAGTAGGGGAACCTCTGACAGTCCTATTCCAGCTTCCAGTGCCAGTGTTAACTCCGTAAGAAGATGCTTACAGAACTGTAATGTCTTCACCAGGACCGGACACAGACCTTTACTAGCGCTACGCCAGCCGAATAGAAGCCCTCTGCGGAGCAGCCCGTGGGGTGCGCGGCGGTGGTGTAGTCCCTTGCCACCGGCCCCGCTCCGGCCCTTCTCTAAGGGGAGAGGAACTCCTTCGAAACACGTGCTCCTAAATGGAAACCTTCTTCCTTTCCTCCATAAACCAGCTGAAAACCCGCCCTTGAGCCCCGTGGAAACACACTGAAGCAGTCTGATCAGCCAGTGCGAGGGGTGCTGCTCGCCAGTAAGGAATGGAGAGGGGAGGGCAGAAGGAATGGCCTTGACTCCACCGCCGCCCCCCCCCCCCCCCCACCTTCCCCCTTGCATCAGTTTGTCTTTCAGTTGTTCAAAATGATTGAGTTTTTTGAAGAAGGGCCTTTAGAGAGAGAACAAAACCAGCAACAGCCTGCTTCCCCAAAAACAACATGAATATCAACCTGTCCACTGGCAGGGCTTCAGAGCTCAGAGGCACCGCAATAAAATTTATGGCGTCCTTAACAACTCCCAAGTAAAAGCATTAAAATTCCCTTTAATTGAGAAAACATTGATTTTTAACTCTGGAAAGAAACTAACCCGTAATTTAATTGCAAACTTTCACCGACAGAGCAGCATCTCAGGGAGGCCACATTCCATCTTTAATAGAGCCACTTTATGAAGTGACAAAAACAAAGAAAACCTGACAGAGACAGTTGCAGCTACGAAAGAAAAGTTATTTGCCTGCCCCTTCCCTCTTCGCAGCTCCAAACTATAGTACTCTTCCATCCTCCTTCACACCCCACCCCTGACAACAAAACACAAGTATAAAAGAGAAAGATTTGGGATTCAGGGGAGAAGAGGTTTTTCGTATTTTAAATAACGATTTGCTTTTACCAGGCAACGGGTAATGGCAAGAGGTTGGAGAAGACAATTTCACAAATGGTAGCCTCTTTTTTTTTTCTTTTCCTTTTTTTCTTTTCTTTTTTCTTCCCCCCCCCCCTTTTTTTTCCTTCTTTTTTTTTTTTTTCTTCTTTTTTCTTATTTTTTTTCCCTCTAAAAAAAACCCAAACCTAATCGGATGGAATTTCCTTACTTTCCCTTGTTCCTTGCAAAAATCATCGCTAAAGGGAAGAGAAAGTGAAATCCCACCCTCTCTTTCTATCTTATTTCTGTATCGGTTTTTGGTATTATAGGAGAGTAAAGAAGTTTTTGTTTGGTGGTTTTTCATTGATCAGTCACTCTGAGCTAATGTAATTATCCTCATCAATAGAAGGCTGCAGAGAGAATCATTATGTGGGTGACATTGATAAATGATCACCCAAGAGTTGCCTTTTCTCTTGGGCACCCCCACATATGACCCTCCCACATACACAAGGTAGCCATAGAAACACCTTGAGATCCTCAAACACTGCTGCAAATGGGAGAACACTGAGAAAGCGACAGAAATCCAACTTCACGCACTTTCTGTCCCTGCTGCAGCCTCATTCCCCGAGCAAGGAGCCACCGAGCCGGGCTCCGCGCCCCGGCGCCCGGCCCCGCGCCCTCCTATGGCACCACAGTCAATCTGGGGGGATGGGGACCGTCCTATGGGGCTTCCTTCCTTTTTCCCTCTCTCTCCTCCTATTTTTCCTTCTCTGGGAGTTGAGCGCTGAGGTTACGCGCACCGCCTGGGTGCACTGCTCCTTACACCCACTGTGGAACCCCCTAGTTGGAAAGTCGCTCATGGAGATGCGCATCTACAACATCCACCCCCTCCCCGGGAACGGCGGCTCTTAGGAAATGGTTAAACCTGAATTATTAGCAGCAGGTTTTTTTTAGTTGCAGGACTGTACAAGGCAGCTCTTACTAAGGCAAAAATGAACGAGGTTTTTTTTTTGTTTGTTTGTTTGGTTGGTTGTTTTTTTTTTTTCCCAGCCGCAGACCCCCTTTTATGTAAGCAGATTCTAAAACATTGAGAGCAGTAATTGATTCATAGTGATCCATAAATCGATGAGAGGAAGGGGGCGAGGGTGTTTATTTATTTTATTCCTAAAGCTGCAAGGAAAGTAGCCCTGACACCGTGCGGGGATGAAGGGGAGGAGTTGTTTGGCTGTGCGGGGTCATCCATCATCACTGTCGCAGAGACTCTGCCCAGAGGAGCAACCTCCCTTCTGTCTGTCTCTTTCATGCTACCAAAACTATTAATATTAAAATCTGACTTCAAACCTTCCCCCCACACACACACACAAACCCCCACTCTCTCCTGTCCCACCCTCTCGACCTCTCCCCGTCCCGCTCCGCCCGGTGATGCCTGCTTCTCCCTCCCGCACCGCCAGCTGGTTTTGTTTCCCCGAAGCTCAGTCAGCAGGTTCCAAACCCGGCCCCGCGTCTCCTGGACCGAGCCCAGGGCCCTGCGGGTCGGATACCCCCGGTCCCGCCGCGCCGCTCCGGGGGAAAAGGCTTGGGCATTTACTGGGCTGAACGGGTTCTCGTCCCAGTGCATGCCGCGGGGGGCAGCCGGGCTGCTGGCTCCGAATCGCCCCCCTCCGAGGCGCCGCCGGGAGATCCTCGCTCCCTTCGGGAAGCCCCGGGAGCCGCTGGCGCGATGGGCGAAACCAACCGGCGGCACCGGCTGGGCGGGCGGTTCCGTGCGCTGCCTCCGCCGCAGCCCCTTCCCATGCCCGGACCCGACCCCCGGCCCCCGCAAACCTGGTCTGGGGCACTTTTCTCTGCCTGTCTCCCTCTGCGGCTATTTGCGAGGGGCAGCGCCCTGCTCCCGGGCATCTCCTCTTCGGCCCCGCGGTGCCCGCTGGCAGCGGCGTGCAGGGCTCGGGTGGGCGAGCTGGCGGAGGTGCGCTCCCCTCCTCTCTTCGCCTGAAAGGCAGGAAAATCTGGAAGAAAAATCCCTCGTTTGTGGTGGCTACAGCTCCCGGCCCAGACCCGCTCGGAGAAATGGAAATTTGGGATTATAAACATGTGTGTGTGTAAACAAAAGGTGTTTCTTCTGTTACCCCTCTTTTCCCACAGCATAAGCAATTTTTATTCAGACTAGAGTATTTTCTTTAACACTATACCGCTGTCAAAACATTATTCCCGTTTTGTTTGCTTTTGACAGCTGAGCAGTTCTTAAAAATACCAAAATCGGAACCTTCCATGCTAAACAGTAAATCTCAGATGGAGAAATCTCTGCACGTTATTGTACCTTGGGTTTCAGCAACACATCTCGTGGAGAGCACAGCCCAAAGGGGGGGGGGGGGGGGGAAGGAAAGAAAATAAAAGACAATACAACAATGCAAATATTCAGTTCATTATAAAAACCCCCAATACTCTACTGTGCATAAATTCTTCCCTGTCCTTCTACCAGGACAAGGACGTTTTCTGATATTTCTCCTCAAATTGTAAAGAAAAGATCTGCAAGGAAATAAAGTATTGATTAAAAAAATAATAAAATAGAGAAACCTCCTTTTGCAAGTGCCAACACAAACAATCTCGCCTTCGTATTTTCTGCATCGCAAGAATCAGAGAATTTGGAAATGGGAACCTGGGGTGTGTTCCTCTTTTATGTGACTGAGGGGTCGCCATGATTTTAACCAGGACAGAGCATCAGACAAGCGGGTAATTATCACCTAAATTTGATACGGGTACCTGAAAAAGATGCCAACAAAGCAGGACCCTATTGCTAAATAAGTCCTTGCACCCATTCTACTGGCATCCTCCCTTCTGTCGCCAGCATCGTGGGTCCATTTACTCAGCTCAGAAATTAAACATTAACTACAAGGCTGAGCATCTTTACACATTCCAGAGGTAAAAGTTGTCAGTCAAAGTTTTTAGTAAACACCCTGGCCAGTTGGAATGACGAGGAGGAGCAAGGAGAAGGGTTACACGTTGACGGACGGTGAAGTCGGTAACGGTTGTTTCCTAGAAAGTTAAAGTAATTAGGAGCCCTGTTCCCCCCCCCCCCCCCCCCAAGAGATAAAGCCAGAGTTTTCTCGGCTCTCCGGGCCCCATCCTGCTCCCCTGACAGAGCAGTGCCACCGAGGGCAGCAAAAAAGGCAAAAAAGTGGCTATTTCTAACCACGGAGATGTCTTCCTAGCATGAACACTCCTTTAGTTGCTTCAAAATGCCATAAGCTTTTGCTTAAGTAAAATCAAACTCTCATGATGAATCTTCAAGAGCCATTTATATACAAAATATCAAATTAACATTTTCCCATATTAGCTGATGCTCGATTTTTTTTTTCTCGTTCTATTTTTCTCCTTCAGAAAATAACTGAAGACAAGAAAAGCAATAAAATCATCTCAAAAGCTAGATTACACAATCCTCACACAGGTAAAATTCTCATAAAACTCAAAGCTGCATTTCTCCTCCTAAAACTTTTGAGCCTACTCTTGCATTGCAACCATTCTTCACCTCTGAGCTAAAGAGCTTGAGATATGGTCTGCAGCAGTTCAGGGGGCACGTACACATACACTTAACACTCACGGGTCTACTGGTCTGCTATCTGGGCCTTCACAACTCAGAATCAGCCTCTATGTTATTAACAGGTAGCACAGATATTTCTCTGAAACACAAGCTGGTGAGAGAATATTGTAAATTTTGTTTGGTCTGGCATAAATATCAATAATCAGCAGAAATAGATAACCTCAGATGTTCTTTCATTCAATTATTCTGTGAGTTCTGATGACAAGCTTGTTTCTGATTTTTCCAACCTTTCTTCTCCGTGCTGATAAGAAATTTGTTTGAGACATGTCTTCCAATAACTTCGGTCTCTCCTAAGCATGATTAAAAACACAAAAGCCTAACAAAAAATCAAAAATGAAATATTTATTACCGCATTTTGTGACTTAACACCTTTTTTTTTCTTTTTAAAACATAACGTCACAGTCCTCATACAAGTATTTTAATGTAAATTTTGACAAAGCTTAAAGGTAACAGCATTTTCTTCTAGTGAGGAACACGTGCTGAGAAAGGAAGAATTCATGGACATACAATACCAATTCCACAGCAGATCTGATACTAGCAAAAACATTCTTTTTTTTTTTCAATTGAGGTAAACACATAGAATATCTAACATGAAACAATTAATAGACTGAACTCTGTACGAAGTTTGTTACAGTATTCTCTTGCTTTTTTTTCCCAAGCTTTGAGTTCGTGATAAAGTCCTAGGTTTGGTGCAAAGACCTTTAGTAACTTCTTTCATTGAGGAAAGCTGCCCAACTTTTAATTTTGTTTTGTCCAAAGCCAAGGCTCAGAACTACTGGAAGAAGCTCCTGCTCTGTCTGTCTTTTAAATCTTCACCTGCAAGCTCTTCGAAGAAGAGTCCAAAAAAAAAAAAAAAAAAAAATAGACTGGGGAGGAATGGGGAGAGACTTAATGAAGCACAAACTATAAAGATCTGTTTGAAACTAAAGGACACATTTTATGAAGGAACAAAACGAGGGAAGGGCAAGGCCTTCTTGGAACAGTCTTCTGAGTGATGAGAGACCCAGCAAGACTTTTCGTCTTCATCTCCAGGGTAGTTCTTTTCTCACTGGCCAAAACAGGTCTTTCATGGATAGTGACTTCACTGCTGAACCAAAACAGTCATTCTTTTGGGAACAACACACATAGTGTGGAAAACAAGGATTTTTTTTTCTTCTAAAACTATTTGAGGCAACGTAACGGAGTGATCAACAGAAATGTACAAGTTAACTTAGTTCCTATGTTTATACTACAGTAGTTATAACTCTTGGAGTCTTTTTTTTTTTTTCCAGAGGATCTGTGTACATGGACATTTTCATTTCAGTGAGCCCATGGTTTCACATTTGTGTTCTTGTTTCGTTGGTCCTCTGTTGTTGATGAAAAATGACAAAAAGTAAAAAATAATCACAGCTGTCTGGAATTTCGTATTAAGTGTCAACATCTGGTCAAAGTTCAAAAGTCTTAAAATAGTTTTTTTTCTTTTTTTTCGTTTTGTTTTGTTTTTCCCTTGAGTTCCCTTATACTATTGGGCATGAATGTCCATAACCTGTCCACCAACACTGGGGTCTACAGAATTTAACATTGTGGGGCTTTGTGCTGACACGGTCATTCCAGGGTGAGTAGGGGGTCCTCCGTGCATCATCATGGCTGGGTGATGGGGGTGACTTGGCAAATATGAATGGATTGGGGGTCCATGTCTTAATTGAGTAGGGTGTGGGGTCATCTGGGGAGGAGTGTAACTTGGCTGTGCCATACTCATACCCATAGGACCACCCTGAGATATGTAGTCCCCTGGCATGCCTTGCAAACCTAGACAAAAAAGGGGGAAAAAAAAAGCAGGTCAGATTCCTCAACGTTTTCACAATTTACCCATCTAAAATGAACAGGAAAAACAACAGACACTGCAAATCTTCCGTCTAAAATTAGCTGCAGATTCTTGCCAATGTTTGCAGACATTCAAATTCTAGTTTGCATTTAATTTGATCATTCAGCAGGATAATGCACATAACAGAACTAAATATTGAGCACAACTGAGTATCACAAAATGTAAGTGTACTTTAAAAAAAACAGTGGGTGAATCCCTATGATAAATTTTACAAAGATGCTGCTATATGTAAAGACTTGTCAATTGAGCATAAGTATATGATTCACTTCTCTTTGGTATTTTAAAAATGTAAAAGGCTA